>NC_091117.1:188525187-188707687 GCF_040183065.1 Periplaneta americana | reverse complement strand
CTTACGAATGCACTTTTCAACACGTTCCGCTGAGTTCCTATTCTGTAAATAAGCTTCTCATTGTCAGTCCGATACTGCGCCGAACCATTGCATTACAATGTCACGCTCTGCTTCCCCGAAGTTGATTCAGCAGCGAATACAAAAGGAGGCGTCGCGAAGTAAGTGTCGATAATCATTGCATCTATGTGCTCTGTAGCCACTCGCAAATTATAAATGAATCTCTGTGTAGAACAAAATAGTAATAGTATATACTTGTAGTAAGTACCTTTAGTTTCAGTAAATAGTATCAAGTAATAATAATAATAATAACAATAATAATAATAATAATAATAATAATAATCCACATAACTACTAAATTATTGCATACGGGTTATTCCATATGAAATCGATCAGTAAAAAACCTCGCATTTTTTTATACTCTAATTTTTTCCCTATTTGTACAAGGTGTTGAGGAGAATGCATTTTCAAAAATATACTATCGAAAGTCAAACGGTTTTCGTACTATTGAACGATAAATTTAGCGTATTTTAGAAAAACAGGCCTCTTTCAGCGCTCAGAACTCTGGAACCATTTACTGCAGAACATTGAACGGGAGCTCATTTTGAAGCTGGCATTTGGTAGGTTATGATAAGAAGTAATCATTGTTTTTATTATATACAGAGAGACAGATAATCTGATTTTGCTTACTGTACTTCTAGGCTTTTTTGCCAATTTATAAAAATGTAAAAAATATTGAGAAAAAACCTTGCATTATTAAGAGGGATTCGGCATTGTTTGCTTAGTGGTTCGGCAATAAGTTTCGAGGTTATTAAATAAATTATTTTCACACACCTAGACTTGAACAGCGCAGTACCGCACGCACTGGCCGAGAGCTGAAGATAAGCGAGCGTTGGGCGTCATTTTACTGTGTTTATGAAAACCTGTGATAAAGCTAGCACAGCCATGACTGCTAGACGACACATCACGTGTTTATGTCTCCTGGCCTTGCTTCCCTCGGCTATCTCCCGCCTCACAGTCAGCTGGTTAGTTCACGCGCTTACTATTTATTTTCTTTATTTGATATTTTCAATACTTTCTTATCAAAGGTGCACCAGTAAAAAATATGTGTTTATTTATACTTTCAATGCAGAATCTAACCATATATTTTAAAAATAATTTTTCTTCTTGGGCAAAGGCGTCTTAATGAAGAAAAATCTAAATTGCTCCATTTCCATAAAAAGTAAGAAAAACTGTTTACATGTCAATATAAACTTTAATTTCTCAGCATCAAAATAAACCATGATTTTGATCATTGGGTGAAAGGGTTTTGGAGCCACAACAGTTTAAAGGGCTAATTTTATGAAAATACGATAAATTTATATATTTTTAATTTAAACACTATGAAGTTCTGATGCCTCAAACTTTGCAAAAAGCATTGTACCACAGTTGTCAACGGACAGAAAAAGTTTCATTGTATTTAAAAATTGCAAGGTCAATTTTCTCTATATTTCGGTCGATTTGAGATGAATAGCCCATACATTAATACTACAATGTAGTTATTACTATTGTTATTCACTTAATATCTCTATTAATTGTAGAGACTGTTTATAGATAATTTGATAATATGGTGATAATGTGAAAACAATGAATAGTAGAATAATTTCAAGGGAAAAATTGTTCCGGGGCCGGGTATCGATCCCGGGACCTCTGGTTGAACGTACCAGCGCTCTACCAGAGGTCCCGGGATCGATACCCGGCCCCGGAACAATTTTTCCCTTGAAATTATTCAAATCTGCTTTACAGGGAGCTTCACCTGAAAGACTAGATTTGCATAATGAATAGTAGGCGTACTGAAGAAAATCAGAGTATTTACGGTGATTATAAAAAGTATTCTAAGATGATATTCACAGGCTTCGAAGTGAGGTTAGTTGATGACATTTTAAAGATATAATGAACGAAAATATTTAGAAAACATGACAAGTAATGAACACCCACGAGATATCAGCGACAATGATAGAAAATAAAAGATAATCCTAAAATGATTGCACAGAAAAGTGCCACGGAACTAAGAGAAAGTAGTATGAATATGTGTAACAACAATGATCGTAATTTTTTAATAACCGGAGAATGTCATAGGAGAGTTGTCCGTAAGAAATACTTCGCAAACAAGACCAATAGAGAAAGAGACTATAGTTCGCGAAAACTATGTAGAGTAGACTAGAGTAGATCAATAATTTTGCTGCTGATGGATAATGCACGGCATGAAGAAAGAAAACAGAGTTAAAGATGGAAAACATTTTCTTTACTGTGAAATACGGACGAGACTTTGTAATGGCATGAGGGTGTATGAGTGTAGAAAATGTGGGACCATTTCAATTTCATCAAACGAATCATGAACTGCCAATATTACTGTATATTATTAATGTGTTAGGACGGTACGAATGAGTGACAGTTGCCTTGGATTGCACTACTACTATATTAATGTGAGCTAAGAGAAAAAAAAATATTGACTACAGCATTAATGCGAGAGCTGTGAGGATCCGAGTGCGCGCAAGAAGCGGTATAAGTAGCAACGATTTTCAAGCCAATGTATTTCGTAAACGAGGGAAAAGCTGAACAAACGACCATCACCACGTTTCTGAACAAATGAAAATTGGATGAATATGCTTTTTCATTAAATTCAAACACCACGACCTGGGATGTTTTCTTGTAAGTCGTTATAGTAGGACCATCGGATCTATGCCCCTTCGGCGCTGTCGTCGTTCTTGGAAAAGTTAACGCCTATACTCACTCCATTCCATCCGCTTTCCTCCCACCATGTCAAACAGCAGGCCACGAACCTTGCCGAATAGGGATGTTGCCAAACTTCCGTCAAACGTTGTAATAAATAACTGGTCCTCCATGCTACAATATCATTTCTTTCAATCAAAACACATCTTGTATTTCTACATTTTTTTAAACCTAAATCGCATGTCTCGAATCACTTTCCGTAGCGTTTCTCTCCAACCTTGGAAATTATTGCTTCTCTCGCAACCTTCAGTAATTTCTTCAATGTCGGAACTTTTTTCTGTACGGTATAAAATTCTTGTATCTTTCGTCTTAAAATACATCAGTTCATATCATCTACAAGAATTAAAGGTTCCCTTGGTCTGTTCTTCCCTGGTGATTCTAGCTTTTCATCTCCTGCAAAGACTTCTTCTCTCCTGATTTTCATCAGGCTCTCTGACCTGCCTATATAAATTACATAACATGTTGTATTAGTATTATTTAAGTAAGTAATTTTAATACATAATCAATTGAAATAAAATAAGCCTCACCTGTGATCGCAGCTGCTTTTATCGTTGCCTTATTTATAGGAAAGAGATATTGGCCTGTTTGTTTCTCTTCTTCGCTAAATGCTATTACTTGCTTAATAATATTTTTTTCACCACTCCGTACTACAGTGTTCATGTTGAGTCGACAACACTGGACTGCAAGTGCAAATAAACTGTCCCGCAGGAAGGCTCAAAATTGTGAGTAGTTGAGGAGAGAAAGGGAGAGAGATAGAAAAGAGAGAGATAGGAATGGAATGCAGGGAGAGAAATGAATTACCGAGGCTGAGGAGGAATTAGGGTTCAGTTCGCATATCTTACGGGGACACAGATCCGATGGTCCACAATAACTTGCAAAGTCACCCATGGAACTGAGGCATAAGAGAAAGAAAATATGTGTAAAACTTAATTTCCAGAATCGTTATTTCGTCTGTATCTGTTAGATAATGTGAGGTTGTTCATTTTTACGTGGTCTTCAGATTTCTTTTGGTACTGAATGAAATTTCATGCAGAGTATTAATGTCAGTATTTTGATTATGAGCTAAAATATATCTTGTTGTAAATAGGCCTATCTACTTGAACAATCAATATTGTATAAACTTTCTCTGAAACTGTTAGTGTTCGAATAATTTTCACACTCACTGTAGGTAAAAACTATAGGATATATTAAAATCATTTTTCTATCATATACAGAGTTTCTGAGAATAAATCGTGGGGTTTTACAAGTTCACTCTGAACCATGTATTATGTGTAATAGATTGAAAGTGCTTGTATTTAGTTCAGTAACTCAAACAGTTTCCAAATAATGTTAATAAATTTCAGTATGACAGTCCTATCTTCAGAATTCTCAAAAGTCCATTCCACGCCGTAGTCTACAGTTAGATATTCCCAAGTCAACAGTGCACTACGTTAAGTGGAAGAGATTGAAATTACATCTCTTTAAATTTCAACTCTTGCATGCAATAAAACCACAGGATAAGTTGCTTAGGGCTGAATTCGCTGCTACCATGCTGCTACCAGAATTTCTAGAGAATATCCTCTTCTCCGATGAGGCCATGTTCCATGTAAGTAGTTATGTTAACCGGCACAGTTATGTAATTTGGGACTTGGAAAACCCAAATGTGATACACGAACACATTAGATTATCCTAAGATCAACGTTTGGTACGGTCTAATGCAAAACAAGATTTTAGGTCCATTCTTTTTTGTTGAAACAAACATTAACTCCGTTGCATACAAGGACATGCTACAGAATTTCCTATTTTCCTCAACTCGAGCAAATGGAAATGAAGTTACAAATCATCTTTCAACAAAATGGAGCACCGTCCCATTTCGCAAACCATGTCCGAGAAGAGTTAAATAATTTCTTTTTCCAGACCGATGGATTGGCAGAAATGGGCCCATCCCATGGCCCGCTAGAAGTCCGGATATTACTCCATTGGACTTCTGCTTTTGGGGCTATGTCAAGAATGAGGTCTATAGTGAAGGAATTGAGAATCTTTTTCATCTAACACGAAGAATCAGACAAGTAATCTAAAGCATTACGCCAGATGTTCTTGTCAGAGTGTGAGCTGAAATTGAATTTCGCTTAGATGTTTGTCGTACTGGTAATGGTAATCATATTGAAATATACTAACGTTATTTGGAAACTGTTTGAGTTACTGAACTAATTACAAACACCTTGAGTGGAAGAGAAGGCTTTATGGCCTTAACTCTGCCGGTAGAAATAAATCTACTACTACTACTACTACTACTACTACTACTACTACTACTACTACTACTACTACTACTACTACTACTACTACTACTACTACCTTCAATTCATTGAACATAATACATGCTTCACAGTGAACTCATAAAACCCCATCATTAATTCTCGGAAACGTTGCATTTAATCGGGCCTAATGGGATTCTTCCTGATGAGAAACTTGTCCTGCAATAAAGTTAGGGGAGAGTTGGGTAGAATCGGACATCGGGTAATATCGGACAGTGCGTTTCTTTCATCTACCACCATATGGTAGTTCCTGAATGACATGGTTACGTTTCTGTATGCGACATCACAGAAACGTAACCATGTCAATCAGATACTATCATCGTGTGGTAGATGAAAGAAACTCACTGTCCGATATTACCCTATGTCCGATACTACCCTACTCTCCCCTAATACAAAATAGAAACGATGTCGAAACGCAGTATAATTCCAGATGCTCATATTTTTAAGTGGCCTTGAATGCCTGTTGAGTCTTCTCTCCTTGCATTGCATGAAAGTTTACATTGCTAAAAAGAGAAAGCATTTAAGAGTGTTTTCTTGTTCAGCAATGTATCCGTGTAGAATGCAATTCCATTCGTTTACTTCTTTTTTCCTTTTGTAGCCGCAAAGAAAATAAGCACCTGATTTTATCTAAACATGACTGCACAAGAATAAACTGGCTCTAGATCGATCCACGAATAGAATGAGTTCCAAAACATTTACAATTCAATTTGCTCTCTAGATGTAATGATGTCGGTAAAATTGCAAGCTTTCTTGTCGATAAAGTTTGCCTTCAAAATTCTTCTTTGAATTGTTTATGGAGAATCAGAGCAAGATTGTTATTTTCTCCGTATAATATACGTTCAGTATGTGAGTGCAGTACTGAGGCGAGTGATTCAGTGTTCATAATTCTTATTGAAAGTAACGGCGGAAGATTTCGCAGTGCACTGCAAACTCTGCTTGTCAGATGTGTAGTTTGTTTCTATTAATCGGCACCGGAATTTAGAAAACGAACGAGGAAATCCAACTGGAAGGTTCACTCATACATAACTCACAGACGGATCTTCAACAAAACGGTCAAGGTTTGATACTGAGAGAGTTATGTAGTAAGATATAAATATTAAATAATATTTTTTTTTGGGTGTGACCTACTTATAATTTACTACTAATAAAATTTAATAATTTTCATGTGCTGCAGAACTGCAGTTGACCACGAGGGTTCAGAATACAAAATAATTGTGCAACAATTATATAGTTTAAACAATGAATTCAACAATAATAATAATGATAAATAAAAAAGAGAGATATAATCGAAGGAATTTTGAATTGTATTGTCATAGTTACGAAACAAAAGGTATGAATTCTTTAAGATTGTTTGAACCAAAATGCAACACTGCTACAGTATTTAATCATAGTAGTAATTTAGGCCCAAGAATATATAACAAATTTTTATTTAAATATCCTAATCTTGTCAATTCTAGTAGTTCTAGTATTAAATTTAAAAAGTTATGTATGGATTTTATAAAAATTGAAAAATTATAAATTTAAATTTATATATTCTTATTGCGTAGTAGACATAATACAAATTGTATTATATACTTCTTAATTTCAATCAGGAATCCGTCCCTGAGCACGAGTTCTACTTTTTCAGAGGCGAGCTAAAGTTTTTCTGTTTATATTATATTTTATGTTACAATTATTAAAAATAAATAAATAAATAAATAAATGAATAAATAAATAAATAAATAAATAAATAAATAAATAAATAAATAAATAAATAAATAAATAAATAAGTAAATAAATAAATGAATAAATAAATAAATAAACAGTATGGAATATTATGAATTGTTAAGTTAACAAGAATAGTTTAAAATATTAATTAGAAAATTATAAATGGTGGGTGAAGGATAACTAAGAAATCTTTTGTTACATCAATAATTATTTCACGCAATGAATTTACCGTGAAACCTAATTCTATTAAAATCGTATGTACAAATTTTTAACACCTCCTCTGGCTTCATACAATAAACGATATAGGCCTACTGTATTTTCCAGTCATGTAAAGGAATGTTATATTTTATGCTTAGGTAGGGGAGACAGTCTTTGTAATTTTATTTCTTCCCTTGATCTGCTTCTTCGGCTTCCATGATTGTTTTCTAAAAACTTATTGTTGGATCAAGAACATAGGCCTTCTGATGTACAATATCAACCCTTCTTTTGGAGCAATTTGTTGATATACAATTTACTTCTTCAAACATTTGTCATTTCCGGGATCTTAATGAAGATGCCAGGGCTGAACGAATTCTGTGAAGTCTTGAGTTTCTTTGAAGTTCTCCTTTAGAGCGGAAGCCTAACACATGTGCAAGTGTTTCAATCTCGCTACAACAGGTGTGGCAGCAGCGAGCAGTGTTGAGACTACTTCCTGGAGTTACTCGTACAGCAGTGATATTACGGTATATTTTATAACAATACTAGTGGCATGTGCAGCAGGTGCTACAAACTAAGTTCATTAGACATTAAAATAGAAATTTTTCATATTTATTTTCACTGAAGAATACCAGACAGTTTGAAAGTTATTTGCTTCACTAATAATGAAACATACACCTCTGAATGGTTTTTGTTTATGCCAAATACTTTTTCTTGAACCTATCCATCTTCAGTTTTTGAGTTTCAACGCGAAAACGCAACTAACAATGTCAGGATGATCAGTGGGTTTTTCGTATGGGAGTAAAGCAATAGCTATTTCAGGTCGTTGTGGATTGTAGTTGAAACTTATTAAAAGTCAGATTTGCTAAGCTTTCGAACAGTAGACATGGCATCTTGGTATAGCTGCTGTATGTAGAGTTTGAAATGTAAAATAATTTTATCCTGCTAAGAGATCTTCCTGAAATGATCGGGAGACTACAAAATTTTGTAGGCTTCTTATTTTATCAGTAAGTAATACCTTTTGGTCTTTCCTTAGGAAAGAGTCAATACTGAAGAGAATGACGCATATAAATATCTACATCACACCGCCATTAAGTATATGAAAAAGACCCAACCTCACTTGATTAATAACTATAAAAATATTTGATTTTTAATAACAATATTATTATCTTACGTAAATTTTGTAGTTTCATACATAAATAGCCGCCACTTAGTAAATTATAAAAATGAAGATCTAATGGTCTCAAGGCTTCTAGGTTTTGGTATTAAGAAGTAGTATAAACATATTTAGGCTTATATATATTATTTTAATGTACCGAAGTACATATGACATTTCCATGCAGATATTCTGCGTCATCATACGATGAAAGAGTAATGGAACGGAGAAAAATTCTCTCCGGCACCGGGATTTGAACCCGGGTTTTCAGCTCTACGCCACACCGGATACCCATCCCGATGTCGGATAGAATCGTCTCAGTTTAAGTTCCAACTTTTGGGTTCCCTCTAGTGGCCGCCCTCTGCACTACGTCATAGATGTCTATGAACGTAGGACCGAGGTCCACACATGTGCTGAGGTGCACTCGTTATGAGTGACTAGTTGGCCGGGATTCGACGGAATAAGCGCCGTCTTAAATCACGAAGTGATTTACGCATATCATATATACTTACTTACTTACAAATGGCTTTTAAGGAACCCGAAGGTTCATTGCCGCCCTCACATAAGCCCGCCATTGGTCCCTATCCTGTGCAAGACCAATCCAGTCTCTATCATCATATCCCACCTCCCTCAAATCCATTTTAATATTATCCTCCCATCTACGTCTCGGCCTCCCTAAAGGTCTTTTTCCCTCCGGTCTCCCAACTAACACTCTATATGCATTTCTGGATTCGCCCATAAATGCTACATGCCCGGCCCATCTCAAACGTCTGGATTTAATGTTCCTAATTATGTCAGGTGAAGAATACAACGCATGCAGTTCTGCGTTGTGTAATTTTCTCCATACTCCTTTAACTTCATCCCGCTTAGCCCCAAATATTTTCCTAAGCACCTTATTCTCAAACACCCTTAACCTATGTTCCTCTCTCAGAGTGAGAGTCCAAGTTTCACAACCATACAGAAGAACCGGTAATATAACTGTTTTATAAATTCTAACTTTCAGATTTTTTGACAGCAGACTGGATGATAAAAGCTTCTCAACCGAATTTCCCATATTTACTCTGCGTTTAATTTCCTCCCAAGTGTCATTTATATTTGTTACTGTTGCTCCCAGGTATTTGAATTTTTCCACCTCTTCGAAGGATAAATCTCCAATTTTTATATTTCCATTTCGTACAATATTCTGGTCACGAGACATAATCATATACTTTGTCTTTTCGGGATTTACTTCCAAACCGATCGCTTTACTTGCTTCAAGTAAAATTTCCGTGTTTTCCCTAATCGTTTGTGTATTTGCTCCTAACATATTCACGTCATCCGCATATCGTATATATATTATTTTAATGTACTGAAGTACATATGATATTTCCATGCAGATATTCTGCGTCATCATTCGATGAAAGAGTAATGGAACGGAGAAAAATTCTCTCCGGCACTGGGATTTGAACCCGGGTTTTCAGCTCTACGTGCTGATGCTTTATCCACTAAGGCACACCGGATACCCATCCCGGTGTCGGACAGAATCGTCTCAGTTTAAGTTCCAACTCTTGGGTTCCCTCTAGTGGCCGCCCTCTAGGCTTGTTTCTGTAACTTTCACATGTAACGTTTCTTTGAAAACGAAGTTTTGTGTGATTTAGGCTGCTTTCGCACGAGGTACGCGGTTTCCTGAGGACTCTCGCCTTATCACAAGCACTCTCCGTGCGAACGTAAAGATAAGGTGGGGACCGCGCCTGCTTCGACGCCGGCCGATAAAATAATCACGTCACAGACGGGGATTGTTGTGGTGTTGAATAGGACGCAGCCCGCTCCACGACGGTCGTCATGGGAATAAAAAATCGAAGTGACGAACACTTCGACGGGAAGCCTACGTTTCCATGGGAATAATATAAGCAACTAGATATGCTTTACCCGTAATGAAAACTGCATGGCAAAATGAAAATTGGCATGAAAATAATGGAAGAAGAAGGAGTGTAATCGTAAGAATGAGCCGTGTTCCCGAATATTTTTTTAGGAAAATGTTATCTATACTAATAATAAATCTAGCCAAAATTTTTCTGGTAATTTTTCGATTTTACAAAAATAATTGGTGTTAACACGTATAATTGACCATCCTGAAACCGAAAATAGCTTTTTCGAAAATTTTGTTCGTATGTTTGTCTGTCTGTCTAGATGTTTGTTACCTTTTCACGCGATAATGGCTGAACCGATTTATATGAAAATTGGAATATAAATTAAGTTCGTTGTAACTTAGATTTTAGGCTACATGACATTCAAATACTTTATTTAAAAGGGGAGTTATAAGGGAGCTTGAATTAAATAAATCGAAATATCTCCCTTATTATTAATTTTAATGAAAAATGTTGCATAACAAAGGTTTCTTTAAAAATTATTTCCGATAAGTTTTATTCTATACAAAATTTTGATAGGACTGTTATTTAATGAGATAAATGAGTTTAAAAATTACAATAACGCCATCTAAGGCGCTGTATTGAAATAAAAACAAATGACTTCGTCTATAAGGGGCCTTGGACAACAACAATCGAAAGCTATTAAACATAGCCTACAGAGAATGTTTCTGTGTTTGTATGAAGTAATATCGAAAGCTAATTAATTGTGTAATTATTATTTAACCTTTGGAAGGTGTAGTTTCTCTAGAAGGACATAATTCTATAATGTTATTACAGTAACTTCTGAGTGAAACTTAAGAATACACAAGACTTTTAAAATAACATTACAATACATTTTCACCGCCACCTCAGATTATAGCGTTTTGTTTCTGCAGTAACTCCTATGTGCAAAATATAAAATTTTTGAGTGGGAAGAAAAAACACATTTATTCATTCCATGGCAATGGTACATAGGAGATCGTGAATTCTTACATTTTCGAAAGAAAGAAACATAATTACATATCACGTATCACTATTTAAATTATTTGAAAGGTTCAGAACCATTTACTGAAGATATGGAAAACAAGGGTTAAAATTAAGTTATTACCATAATTCAATGGAAACATATAGCAAGTAATATGAAGTGTACACATTAAAACTAAATAATATGTCAATCTTCATTAAACTATGGTTGCATGTAATAACAATTAAGAAACATGTTAAAGGAATTGTCATTGCACCAAATGAGTGGTCTCTGGACCAAAATGACCGCATTGTAATTATTTAAATACAATTTAAATTAAGTAACATATTAAACGATGTATCCTTCTATTAAAAACGAATGTTCCCTGGACCAGATGTCCCATTTTAATTATGTAATTACTTTATATTTATTTCTAACAGGTGTAGCGGAGCGCACGGGTACGGCTAGTATATAAATATAAATTTAGCTTCCCTTATGAAAAGGTTGCCAGATTTGACAGAGCGTATTACATATAATTTGGAACCACACCTAAAAGGTAAAATGATATAGGCTACATTTGAAACGGTTAGGGAATCGAATATACAAAATGTCAAAAAAATTTACACCTAAGTAGCGTTTGTGTTCATTTACGGTTAAGAAAGGGGGGAAAAAATATCATCAGATAGGTTAGAATGATTTGAATGCCATATACCGCGAGAAAAATAATAGTACGGATTTATTGGCATTGATATCTAAACCAATCAACAGCTATCGGTTAAGATAACTTGAAATTTCCATTATCACTCCCATACAAGTGATTTCTCAATATCTGAACCGATCCTTTGAGGGCACTAATGGCTATTTCCTTCACAATGCTGTGTGTTAGCCCCAGGTTTTTACATTTGTTGGCAAAGAAGGAGGGTATGGTACCTCGTGCTCCCACCATCATAACTATTACATCAATGTGGGACAGGCTATATTTATAACTAGTACCATTTTTCATTACCAAAACCGTTGAAAGTATAATACCGAAATTACACTGTAAAATCGTTGAAATAAAGCTCTCCTTGCCATAACCATGAGAACGTAACTGATTTTAATAACTGTGTGTGCACAAAAGTATAAATTTCTAACAAGACGTACAAGAGATATTTTTGTTGTTGGTACTGGTACTTTATGTCAGTACAGTCATTTGTGGTAATTTTGTACTGGTCAGGGTAACTTTGTACCAGTTCTTAATTTTACTAGAAGATTTAATTTCACATTTTCTAAGTGTGATATCTTTGGACTGAGGCCATCACCATAACCTACGATCTCTATGCATTGCCTGTAAGGACAGTGTTTTAAACATACCAATTTTCATTATTGTAGAAAATACAGTAATGGAGAAAAAATGTTTAAAATGTACAAAATTTTACTGCTGTAAGCTGTACCTAACCCCTTAAAGACAATCTTTATCTCAAATGCAACACAACAGGCTTATTCACTCACACTACCAAAGATTTCTCTGTTCTCTTACTTTAATGTCAGCCTTAATGATGATGATGATGATAATAATAATAATAATAATACCAATAATAATATATGTGTGTATATATATATATATATATATATATATATATATATATATATAGTCTATACATATATAGGGACATCATTTTATTTTTACTAACATTTTTAATATTAACTTGCCTGTAGGCCTACCTTTGGATCAACGCCGTTTGTTACCCCCTTCCACGACTGGAGTTCGACGATACTGGCGTAATATACAAACGAATCACTTCACTAGGTATAGGAGGGAAGAAAAGTAGTTCATCCATTTATGTAAACTAGGAAATATCGCAATTTTGACTTTGATAATTTTCATTAGTTTTTTTGTTTAATCAAAATATAGTACTGTATTAACACTTAGTGTTTTTACTCACAAATTGAGCTATCCATTCGGACTCATTAATTATGCAGTGTACATTGTACTGTCTGTAGCACATTAGCGTACAATATAGAGAATGAAGTTAAATTGAAAAATAATCATAATATGGATCTTTAAACACATTTTTTAAAATGGTGGCCATTCATTTCGATATAGGCTTCAGTTTTTTTGTGCATATTATCGCACTATAGATTATTGTACCTAATCCCAATTACCAGTTTCGTTCTTCGTACTAGTAACTAATGTTGAAATAATTCTGTATCTACTCTATAAAAGAGTGTCTTACGTACTGTAAATTCAATCTTCACTTCTGCCCGATCCGAAAAGATAAAATTACTCAGACATGCTATCTACTGTCCGTCCAAGTGGTTATGTCGTAGGGTCGTAGAAAGGGAGGAAATCACGTGACAGTTAATTACTTAACGAGGCCCTTTTATTTAAGTTGTTTTAAACAGTTGTATGGGTATAATATTACGTAGACGTCCAATTCCTAACAAAAATTAATGTTCTCAGAAAAGAGCTAAGACAGCCCAGCCACTAACTGGCGAATAAAAGCTGGTGGGGGAAACCGGGGTACGACGTAGGCAAATGGACGGCAGTACCTGTGCGAAAATGATTCAATTTTGAAAGCTCTTTCGTCACTGGAAAGCGCGAACATATTTTTGGAACGTACTGTTTACTCTGACCGTAAGGCTACAATGAGTGTATATGCGATCTTGGATCTGTGTGGAGGACGGTTGAACTTCATTAATAGAAGGGGTGGGAGTGAAGTACATTCAAAAACTCAGGTACAATAAAAATTTAAGTAAAAATAAAATGATGTCCTGTATATATATTAGTCAGTTTACAATGCCTTTTGACATTTTCTGACAGCCAAATATTAATTTACAGTCACTGATAAATGTATCGCACTGCAAGATACCACTCCCCTCTATCTCTCCATAGGTCTTCTCCTAATTGTCTTCTTTCCATAGGTTCCAGAATGCCCTTTTTCCATGTTGTCATAGGTCTTCCTCTTTTTCTTCTTCATGATGGGGTCTAATCACATGCCAACCTTGGTAATCTTCC
Organism: Periplaneta americana; assembly: GCF_040183065.1. NCBI lineage: Eukaryota > Metazoa > Arthropoda > Insecta > Blattodea > Blattidae > Periplaneta > Periplaneta americana. The sequence goes on along the minus strand of NC_091117.1, from coordinate 188,693,718 downwards.
CGTAATCATTCGCATCATGTGCCCATAGCATATTAGTTTTTTTGTGAAAATATCCTCTACAATATCATTCTTAACTTGCATTTTCTCTCTGATTATATAGATTCTAATTTTAACTCTTCTTGAAATGCCTGCTGATCGTCTCCAATTATCCATTTCTAAGGCCAAAAATTTATTTTTGAATGCGTTTTGCAATTGCCAAGTTTCTGCCCCATATAAAGTTGTACTTCTCACAATTGATTTATAAATTTTATGTTTAGTTTGAGTTCTGATTTTATTATCCCATAATATTTGATTAAGAGGGGATATTGCATATTTTTCTTTCTTCATACGTTCTTTCATTTCTACATGGTTCCTTCCATCATCTTTGATTATAACACCTATATTTAATAACACCTTTATTTTCAAGTATCAGCTTTTGTTTCTTTCCCCCAATAACCATATAATGAGATTTTTCAAAATTGAATTTTAATCCAGGTTTTTCATATTCTTCAATGAGTTTTCTGCTCATGTATTCAGTATCATCATAGTCTTCTGCTAGTATAATTTGATCCTCAGCATATTGTAGAGCAGCGTTTCTCAAACTATGGTTCGCGGACCACCTGTGGTCCTCGAGGTCTGTCCTTGTGGTCCTCCAAAAGAGACAGAAGAAAAAATTAAATTCAAACGAACTGCGTATCCCCTATAGCTTAACAGCTCAGAGTTTGTAAATGACACATAGCAAACGAATTTAACTTTTCCTCCCAGTACTGATATTTTATTAAATTTATTACCCTACCCGTCTACCGACTTTCCACTTTATTCTCAGTAACCTAAGAGGGATTTAACGCACTATAAACGTGGTGTTTCTCGTCACCTTTTCCCTGCACATCTGGTGCCGCGCCTGTAACCCAGCCAGGGATCACCCTAATTCATAACAGAGGACGAAAGTACCGAATCTTAATTCTGTTTTAAAATATAAGTATACTGGTATTAAAATATGCTACAAAAATGATAAAATTGCTTTCGAAGGGAACAAGAGTAAGGTGGTCCGCGGAACTATTCTAACTTTAAAAAGTGGTCCCCACTTCAAAAAAGTTTGAGAAACGCTGTTGTAGAGTATATATATTTTTGTTACCAACCAAAACACCCATATATCTACATTTCTTCTTCCATCCTTTCAGAGCTTCGTCCAGGTAAATTTTAAACAGTGTTGGAGACAGGCAGCATCCCTGGCGTAATCCATATGTATAATTTGAACTGGTAATGGAAATTACGGGAAAACGGCTGAACGGATTTTAATAAATGACCCCTCATTTTAAAGCTTGGAACCCAAAGTTTTTCAGAAAAAATAGTAGTTTTCAGTGAAATGTCAATTTTTCAACATAATTTTCCTATTTTATAAAATTCATCTCTCGTCACTACTAATTGCATTTCAGAATAAAACAAAACACACACTACAGTAAACAATATTACACGAAGGCTATGATCTACAAGAATGCTGACATGAATACTCAAATTAAATTCGTTATTAAAAACTTCAAAACTTACTAAAAATAATTTACAGGTCTGATTCTGTGGTGTGTATTTTCTGAGTACAGTACGTGAGATAATAATATTGTTGTTAAAAATCAAATATTTTTATAGTTATTAATCAAATGGAGTTGGGTCTTTTTTCATATACTTAATGGCGGTGTGGTGTAGATATTTATATGCGTGATTTTCTTCAGCATTGGCTCGAGAGAGCGCAAAAATTAGGAAAGACCAAAAGGCATTACTTACTGATAGGGGTGGATAGGGGTGTAGTAACGGCACTAACTCTTCTCGATTTCAGCAATGCCTTTGGTTCTGTTGATATCGACTTGCTTCTTGCAAAGATGAAGACTTTGCACCTGTCAGACAATACCTTGAGCTGGATGGACTCCTACCTACGGGACCCCAACAGTGTGTTTCTCTTGATAATCAATTCTCCCAATGGCGATGTACAAAGGCGGGAGTACCGCAGGGCTCCGTATTAGGACCACTACTTTTCTCTATCTACATTAATGACGTATCAAAGAACTTACAGTATTGCCGATATCACCTCTATGCCGACGACCTACAACTTTACATACATTCCAGACCCAATACGATCAATGAATCGATTGACAAGTTAAATTGTAACCTAGCCACTGTCTCCCCTTGGGCGGCCAATTTCGGACTCGCACTTAACCCAAGTAAGACTCAAGCTATAATTATTGGACATAAGCGTTTAGTTAACTCCCTTAATAACAGCAGTCTTTCAGTTGTTACCCTTAAAAACACGCTAATCCCTTATTCATCTGTCGTAAAAAATCTTGGCTTCTTTTTTGATAATAATCTAAGTTGGAATTTTCAAGTTAAAGAAACGATAAGAAAATCTGTTCCTCCATTCACTGTTTGAGTCGCTTGAGAAACTTCTTGCCCCAGCAATTAAAACTTACCCTAGTACAAACCCTAGTAATGCCGCACTTCGATTATTGTGACGTTTTGTTAAGTGATCTAAGTTCTGAACTGTCAGTAAAGTTACAGCGAGCTCAGAATATGTGCGTCAGGTACGTGTGCAACATCCGACGATATGACCACATATCACCGTCCTTCGCAAGTCTTTCGTGGCTCCGACTTAAAGAACGCAGAACTTTACATTCTTTGTCTTTACTCTTTCGAATTCTGCACACCTTAACACCAAATTACCTTTCGTCTCGTTTCTCTTATCTATACTCTAACCACGACGTAAATACCACATAACTTATCTGTGGCACGCTAAGTATACCTCTTCATAGAACATCTTGTTATTCATCATCTTTTACAGTATCCACCTCGCGTCTATGGAATTCCTTGTCACAAAGTATTAGGGGCTGCAAGACAATAAACACTTTTAAGAACAGCTTAAAAGATAACCTTATTAGCATTTCACTCCAATCATATTGATTTAAACTATCACTGACTACATTGTTACTTCTTCCTTTTAGACATCATCCTGATTGTGCTGTACTTTCAAAATTGTCTCATAATAATCTCTTTCTATTATCTAATATTATTTGAAATATATTAACAACATTCTATGTATTTTAGCTTAATTCTGCTACACAGTTTATTTCAGTATTTAATTAATAGTTCATAGTATTTTGTTGTTTAATTCGTAAATAACTCTTCTATACATGTAACTCTAATCTAAATCAAATTGTTGAATTCTTTGTAAGTTCATGCATATGTATATACTCTTTTTGCTGGTTGAGTGGAAGAGAAGACCTTACGGCCTTAACTCTGCGAGCTAAAATAAATCATTATTATTATTATTATTATTATTATTATTATTATTATTATAAAATAAGAGTCCTACAAGATTTTGTAGTCTCCCGATCATTTCAGCAAGATATCTTACAGGATAAAATGATTTTACCATCTATATTTCAAGGTAGTTTACGAAACATGCAGGAGCTATACCAAGATGCTATGTCTGTTGTTCGAAAGCATAGGAAACCTGACATTTTTTTTTAACTTTCACCTACAAACCATTATGACCTGAAATAGGTATTTTTATACTGCTTTACTCTCACATGAAAAACCGACTGGTCGTCCTGACAATGCTACTTGCATTTTCGCGTTCAAACTAAAAAACTGAAGGTGTATAGATTCAAGAAAAAGTATTTGGCATAAAAAAACTATTCAGAGGGAGTATGTTTCATTATTATGGAAGCAAATAACTTTCAGAATGTCTGGTATTTTTCATTAAAAATAAATATGAAAAATGTTTATTTGAACGTCTAATGAACTTAGTTTGCAGCATTTACTGCACAAGCCACTAGTCCTTTAATAAGACGAAATTCAGTTAATACCAATAGTAATGATAATAGTCAATTTAATAGCTTCCATGACAACTGTGATTTAACGTTACACAGCTTCCATGTCACTTTATGCAAGTTGATTTTTCATCCCACTTGAAAGTGTAGCACTAGTGTAGAATGACGGCCTGAAACAGAGAGGGAATAACTTCTTGTTGGGACTGTCCTTACATCACTTCCATTCATTAATTCGTATAACGAGATTAGCAGGGAGATATTGAATCTAATCAGAGTGATGTTGTTCTTTCAGGGCGCGGAGGGGGGGGGGAAGGAAGGGAAAAAGAGAAGGAAACTGAAATAAATGACTGCGAATCTCATATTTCATATAAGATAAAAGTTTAAAAGAGAGGAGGCTTCGTTACTGTGAACTTTGTCGTTGCTTTTTTCCCTCTTCGCCAGAGCGCTCTGCTGAAGGTGCGACCGACTTCATTAGAAGCGCCAATTTGCAATGCTAATGGCGCAAAACGCGCTCGACGCAAAAACAAAAATGAGATTTGGTCGGACGACAAATTCTTGTAGCAAAAGTCCCTACCTCAGGCCGCACAAATCACCCTGTCACATTGCCGCAAGGGCTATTTCCCCCCCCTCCTTCATCAACTTCACAAAAGAAAGTTTCATAATTGTGTTCTTTTATGAACGATATTAAGAGTTTTTTTTAGAAAAAACTCACAGTTCCTGCTAATTCATTGGCTGACTTGTTGATCAGCTCACTAATTTTGAAGACGATGCCTCACTAACAGGTGTGTTTGCAGTTCGTTATTGGTTGGCTGATTGAATATCTGAGACCTTTTTCAATAGGACTGATTTTTTTTACCGAATTTCTGATTTTTAAGGAACAAGTTACTGACCTGCGTAGCGACTTACCCACTCACGTTAGTGATCCAAACATGGAATTGATGAGTCATGAATCATGAGTCAAGCAATGGATCACTGGATCAATAACTAACACATAATGAAGCGATTAATGAGGAAATAAAATAGAGTAAAACAACATCTGGGGCAAAATTGTTATAATTAACATATTTTTTTCCAGATGAGTTGATTCTAGACACTGAATATGAAAAAAATCTGGCCAGAAATTTGGAATGGAATTTAACTGAGGGGGGCACGGATGGCTCAGCACTGCGACCTATTGAGATCTATTGCGCTAACCCTCGATGTGGAATGAGTTGCATGCCACAGATCCCCTACGCGCACCGCCCTAACTACACACTCCCTTAACGACCGGTCCCTACAGCCGACAGAAACCATATGCCATTCCTGCTTCGGCAACTTCCCCCAAGGCCCCCCTATCGGTCCGAGACGAAACTCCTCCCCCGAGTAGGTCCGCCTCGGGTGCCATTGCAGAAGCCATCCAATCTGGCTGAACTACATTCCACGGAGGCCGGTCGAGAGAGTCAGCAGCGTCGGGAGGCCGCCTATAGAGTGATCTGAAAAACCAGAAACGGAATGATGAGGAAAGGATGATGGAGGAGGAAAGGAAGTGACGAAGATGAGTGGGGTTCCAATCGCCTGATAAAGTTACCTGATATTCATCCATAGGAGTGAGGGAAAAACTCCGATAAAACCTCATTCAGGCAACTAGTTCTGACCGGGAATCGAATCTGGGACCGCTGGGTTCGGAGTTAGATTCGCAAACCCCTCAGTCACAACGGTGGACAGCCAGAAGTTTAGAAAAAAGAACTGTGCAGAGATCGGGAAGCGAACAAACATAGTGACATCATATTAAAGCCATTCTTTTTTTTTTTTTTTTTTTTTTTTTTTAGAATTGAGAATTATAAAAATGCAGATAGTAAAACTCTCATGGTATTAAACTTTCTGCTATTTTTTTTTTTTTTGTTAGGCATTTGTACATTCGTTCGAGAGTTGCATGTCGGCTTCATCTTCAGGATAGGCAAAATGAAGGGCAACCAGTTCGTTATCAGGATTGAAGATTAGTTCTTAGCAACATATTATTTTTTATCTCATTATATAGACGATGCATACTTTCAGAATATTGATTATAAAGGCTGAACAGTAACAGATGTCATTAATTAATTTACGGGATATTTGAGATATTTCGAACAAAAAAATTCAATGCATTTTTACAAGTTTGTGTTCCCTTTACGAGATAAAAATTGTTTTATATGAAATATTTCATGGTCTGTTTTGTGAAAGCAATTGATTTAATTCGCAATGTGCTCAGTTAATTTAAGAGAACAGTGTACTATGATCATAAATGTATGTATGTATTTATTCACACTGCAAATGGGTATATACCCGGTGGCAGTGGTAACTAATTACACACAATAATGACAATAATAAACACGAGTAATAAAAAAGTATAATTAATAATAAATTAATAATAATAATTAATAATAATAACAACAGGGAATATCCTAAATTAAATAAAGCACGATCACTTAAATTAACATTTAAAGTAACTTAAATCTAATTTGTGTCTTAATCCTAAATTCGAACTAAAACCCACGAGTATGATATGTTCATACCTGCACAAGTACCTTTCAAAATTACACTCATTTCGCTGTCAACTCACTCACTGCACTGGAACTACGACACATTTCACTGATACTATCCTGATTTCACTAACACCTCAAAAACATTTCACTATTCAAATACGTACTTTGCACTGCCACTATGAACTATAAAGCTTCACTGACAGAAACACACTTCACTTACACAACACACTTCACTGACACCACACACTTCTTCACTGATACAACACTTCAATAACAGATATCAATTACACAATTTAAATCGTGTGTATAATGTACTACCGACTATTAGTAAAGTCCTTAAGCCTACTTTAAATACATTTTCGGTTATTGGTAAAGCCTTTAGTAAATCTGCAGGTAAAGCGTTCCAGTCCCTGATAGTACGACAGAGAAAAGAAAACTTTCCAGTGTCCGTCCTCTGTCTTCTTTCCCTCAATTTATATGAGTGGTCGTTCCTTGAAGAGTAATTTCTACGATTTAAAGAATTTTAGTTTTGTCCTTTAAATGTGCTGAAACTGTATCCGAACAAATGTAACGTTATAAAATCTCTTTGCAGACCGAAAAGTTACATTTGTTCAGATCAGTTTTCTGCACATTTGTTATCATAATACACTGCTCTCTTAAATTGACTGAGGATATTGGGAATTAAATCAGTGGCTATCCAAAAACAGGCTATAAAATATTTCATATAAAATAATTTTTATCTCGAAAAGGAAGCAAAATCGAGGAAAATAATTGTATTATCTCAAAGAATGACTCCCTGAAGTGAATGACATTATTTACGGTTCAGTCTGTATAATAAGGCCTATCTCAGATTCTCTGTAAACACCAGAAACTTCACATAGCAATTTTAAAGTGTGTCTACATATTTTCTCTTCATACTTGGTTTCAGATGCTCCAGGTCTGGACAGCCTAATAGACTACAATGTTGACAGTATGAAGACCTGCATTTGTAAGTTGATTATGATTATAGGAAAGGATAATGACTAGTAGAGTTGACAGTGCGGCATGGAGAAAAATGGCCGGTAAATTTGCCTTTAGGGCTCTACTCTGAATACACAGAGTTCTTTTATCTGCCCTAAATTTACGATGAGACAGTAGATTTTATTCCTACCCAAGGGGACACTATGTTGAAATAATGGTGAAAAATTAAGAAAATTGATTAAAAAATTTATTGTGGCTCTCTATTTACACCGAGCTCAAAAATCGAATTAATTTATTTTCATTTTGTATGATTTTCCGATAAGCACGTTGTAATATAATAATATTGAATTGGGCTAACCGTCTATACTTACCTAGTTTATATTTGAATTAAACATTAACGTTTTCGGCACTTATGTGCCATTTTCAAATGCATGGAATTTCCTTATTACATGTTCAAATAGATACACCTTATGTGTGTGAAATATATGGTATGTACCCTTGATGATCTACCATCGTTTACAAAATAATATATAAATTAAATTAAAACACTTGCTAATAATTAAAATCTATACTGATTTACATCTACAATAAAAGTCCCATTGTTTTATGTGACAATATGGTTATCTTGAAGTTGTTATCACATGCAGTTCCTATATTTATTGAATGTTTTGAGTTGCACTATGTTACACGTATTAAAATGTTAAAATTTGTTTGTTATATATTAACACACCAAGGATTCATGTTGTTTCACTTACGCAAGTCGAAGCATTGTACCACGATGAAATGTTGCGTAATATCAGTTACATTGATGCTTGTTATTGTGTTCCTTCGGTTTGCCAAGGTTGGATGTTACAAATTCATCATTGTCACCTTACGATTGTCAGTTAAGCCTTTTACACTGCGAACATAAAATGTTTTTGTTACGTGTGTGAATGTACTGGTGTTTAAATGCATTGATTGAAAATATTAACTTACATTGGTTGGACGTGTTGTGTGCTCGACGTTAGTCAGGCTGTTACTGAGAATCGTTCAGTGCTCACAATAGTTCTTATTTTAATGAACGTCTGGCGGAACCGGAAGTGATGTGGGGGTAGGGGGATGTGATGTAATATTATGGGATGATGTCCGATTTTCCGAGATTAATTTAAATAAACTGAATAGTGGGTTATTGGGATTAACTATTTGTTCGTTTAAAAGGTGTTTTCCTTCGTTGAAATTCTTTGCAATATAAAATATATATTATTTTGTAAACGATGGTAGATCATCAAGGGTACACACCACATATTTCACACACATAAGGTGTATCTATTTGAACATGTAATAAGGCAATTCCATGCATTTGAAAATGGCACATAAGTGCCGAAAACGTTAATGTTTAATCCAAATATAAACTAGATAAGCATAGACGGTTAGCCCAATTCAATATTATTATATTATAATTAATTTATATTCCCATGACTATTTTCAAGCTTTTGAGCTAATATGAATTAAAAATTGTGAAAATTGTGACGCAAGGAGCCTGCTTAGTGACGTCAATATAAAATACATTTAAAAAATATCATTTCGAAACTATTAGCCCTAATGGCACAAAATTTTGTACAGATGATAGTATTGTAGGTATATTTATGTAGTTTAAAATTAATAAATTTTGGATGAAAATTGTAAAAGTTTTAAAACTCACAGAAGTTTCCCCTTAAAGAATCCATCTCTGTCGGAGGATTTGAAACCTGTAAGCTTGCTAACTACTCGATCACTAGCGACAATGTGATGAGAAAGAAAGTAAAAACGTTATCATTAGGCATAATTTTAACTTTCTTTCACACGTGTTCACAATCACATAAGTTTCTGGTTAATTCCATCACGACATTATGTTTTATGAAATGAACTATTAATAAATTTACATAAAGAATTCAAAACTTTACTTGGAAAAAGAAATACTTATAAAGGAGCTTCATTTATATTTATTTCCCTATTCCTAATTATTAGAAAATCAATAATTGAAGAATTATATACATTTTCTAATAATTATTTAACGACAATAATTATTAATACACCTTTATTATTAAAAAGTGGAGCTGCCCCATAAGCAGTTCCGCTCATCTGATCTAATGAACAGCTGTAGCTGCATATATTTCAAGAAATTTACAACATTAACTTCATTTTAGTTTCATATATTGTGGTGGACAACTCTAGATTTGCACATCTGCAGTGAAACATTAGCTCCATTTTTTTTTTGTTAAATTGTTACTTAACGACGCTGTATAAACTACTAGATTATTTAGCATCCATGGAATCGGTGATAGCGAGATAATATTTAGGGAGATGAGGCCGAGGATTCGGTTTGGAATTACCTGGCATTCGTCTTACAGTTGAGGAAAATATCAGAAGAATATGAGCTAGGTAATCAGCGCAAGATGGAATCGAATCCATTCCCGAGCGCAGCATTGTCAGTAAACAAATTCTGTACGGTACTGTCCATGCTACGCCGGTCGCTAGACTCCTCCAACATGATTCAGGGAACAGTTCCAGTTAAAGGAAGATTAAATAATTCACAAGGGTATGTCCACGTAACTATATTATGTTATGCGATGAAAGAGTAATGGAACGGACAAAAATTCTCTCCGGCGCCGGGATTTGAACCCGGGTTTTCATAGATGTCTATGAACGTAGGACCGAAGTCCACACATATGCTGAGGTGCACTCGTTATGAGTGACTAGTTGGCCGGGATCCGACGGAATAAGCGCCGTCTTAAATCACGAAGTGATTTACGCATATCATATATATTATTTTAATGTACCGAAGTACATATGATATTTCCATGCAGATATTCTGCGTCATCATACGATAAAGCATCAGCACGTAGAGCTGAAAACCCGGGTTCAAATTCCGGCGCCGGAGAGAATTTTTCTGCGTTCCATTACTCTTACATCGTATGATGACGCAGAATATCTGCATGGAAATATCATATGTACTTCGGTACATTAAAATAATATATATATATATAATTATTAATTATTTATTTATTTATTTAATCTGGCAGAGCTAAGGCCAGTAGGCCTTCTCTTCCGCCCAGCCAGACTCTAATTCTAATTAGATACATTTGCTTACATAGTTATTACATTAATATCTAGATCATAAAACAACATGAAAGTAAATGATGAAAATTGGATAACTAATGTTAGTGTGACAATAATAAACACTGGTAAGAAATAGTTATAATAATAATGATGATAATAATAATAATAATAATAATAATAATAACAATAATAATAATAATAATGGTAATTATAATAGTAATAATAATAATAATAATGAGATAATTTATATATTTATCTGTGATATATATAACCATTAAACACTGAGAAACCTGAAACAGCTATTATTGTTGACAATAATTGTTAGAAAAATATCTCGTTAACCTATTCTTAAATTGATTTGATGTCTGACAGTCCCTGACATTACTCGGTAGGGAATTCCAAAGTCGAGGAACAGCCACAGTGAAAGAAGATGAATATGAGGATGTTCGGTGGGAGGGAATGGATAACATTGAGGAGTGTTGTGATCGTGTGTCTAGGTTATGATGGGTGGATAAATTTTGAAAACGAGACGCAAGATAGACAGGAGTGGAGAAATGTAATATGTGAAAGAGAAGGGAAAGACAGTGGATTTTCCTACGATCTTCTAGACGGAGCCAGGACAACATTTCGAGGGATGGTGTTACGTGATCAGCCCGGCGAATATTGCAGACGAAACGGACGCACATATTATGAACACGTTGTAGTCTCTGCGCAGAAGTAACGCTTAGGTCAGTAAGCAGAATATCACAGTAATCGAAGTGGGGCATCACGAGTGTTTGCACTAACATTTTTTTCATGGAAAGGGGTAGAAAATTCTTCAATCGTCTAAACGAGTGGATTAATGAAAATACCTTTTTGCAGGTTTCTGCAACTTGAATGTTCCAATTTAAACTTTTATCCATATAAATACCTAGATTCTTTACTGATTCACTGAACGGAATTTCGGTGCCGTGTATTTTAATCGGGGACAAATTTGGTATGGTAATAGTGCTTAACAAACGTGAATGGCCCACAATGATTGACTGTGATTTTTCTGGATTTAGTTTAATATATTATGTTAGCTTATAAACCTTGTATTTTAGCAGACATTGTGTATTCCGATAAGTTATGTTTTATTAATTTATTTCTATTTTGTGTAATTCCATCGTTAATTTATCAAAGGCGTTTATATGCTTTTACAGTTATAATCTTAAACTAACGTTTTCACTCCTATATATGAACATCTTCAAGTCTAACAAATGTGATGTATATTTGAACACTGTGATATCACACGCTACGACTCACAACATTTCCATCTGCGAAGTAGACCTTAAATAAGGAAAATACAATGTAATGACATAGAAATATGGTGCCAAAATATCATGGACACTACAATAAATATAGGAAAATATATAGATAATTCTTTTTGGACTTAAATTGTAATTTATAATTTTAATCTGTTTTAAACATTTTTATCTTATATGCACTTAGTATTTGAATCTCACTAGAGGTTTTGATTTATCTAGAGAAAATCAAAACTCAAGTGGAATTTAGTTGACTGTTACACGATTGGAAGAAAGTATATAAAGATTAGAAGAAATAAAGTACTGTAATACAATAAAATATTAATTGACTTACGAAAATACTAACCTGTCTTGAAAATGTATTATTGTACCATCTCATCGTAACAAATATTCCACTAGATGGCAGTAGTGTTTTGTGATTACCTGTTCTCTTATTACCAGTTGTGCCAACTATACAATCTTCATTGAAATATGTGGACGATTACTGGTCAAGAAGACTTTGTTGATTCAGTTTCATTTTTATTAAAGTAGGCTAGTTGCATTCCACTTTAATTATCAATACTGTATATCGATGGCTGAGAACCAGACTGTTCTAAGACAAACTTTTTTATGATAAAGAAATGTGTGTTTCATTGTGTTCCAGTTCTTGTCTGCATATATGAATCGAACAAATTATAAATATTCCTCTCCATAAGGTTGCTATGAAGCTATTGCAAATTGTTTCATGAAGCTTTGAATGTCAGGAGCTTAAAATAGCTCTCCTAAAAAAATAGTAAAATGGACTTGGAACAGTCTGGTTCTGGGCCATCGATATACTAAACAATCTCTGATACGTGACTATCCATAATCGCATACAGCAGAAGCTATAACATAACCTAAATCATATAAAAAAGATAAATGATAGAAACGTTTTAATTAAAGATGATGAAATAAACATGAATCATTTTAAAAGGTACAATTGTTGAAAGTACAGTGTTGACAAAGAAATAAATGCTAGGGAGGTGATAAAAACAAACATGCTAGGGAGGTGGTAAAAATTGTAGTATAAGCAGCCATGATTGGTTGAAACATGTCGTTCCGTACCGTTTTATTAGTCAGAAGTAATATGACGTAGTAAAAGTGTAGTAGTCATGTTAAACATTTTTATATCTTGTACAAATAGGCGTAATTTATAATGTACCTATTATAATTTTTACCGCACAAATATAAATCAAACGTGATAGATCTGAAGTTGAACTTATGAGAGAGAACAATTTTATTTTAAAGTTGTTAGTAGATAGATAGATCGATTTTTTGAGCAATAGGCTATTACACATACAGATGTACTATATTGAAAGAATATTCTCTTAAATCCCATGCACGGGTCTTCTGACCGTACGTGCTGTGTAAAACAACTACTACCTACTTTATAGGTTTCACCTCCCTCACCTATAGTTAGATCCAACCACTCTCCAAAAGAACACAGATTAAAATAAAAATAGCACAAACAAAACACATTATATAATATATCCTAAACTAAACAGGCATAAAAGTGTATAATTGATTATCCCTTTGTCAGTTCACATCATAAACTTCAACAGCTGAAGTTATAATCTGTCTCGCCTTCAAGAGGAGCAATCCAGTCTTTTGTTCCCATTCTCTATTCTTCATGAGGTCAAGACATGCAAGCGAACTCCTATTCTGACTTAGCATCGAGGGTGGTAGATATTTTTTTCGGATATGTTCCAATTCGACACACTGCAATAAAATATGTGTCCAGGAGTCCATTTCTCCGCACAGTGGACAAAGGCGCTCTACTTCTTCGTTGACAATTTTATTACCCTTCCATGCCTCCAATCTTAGCCACGCTAAACCTGCTCTGCTGTCTTTGTTACAAGAATTTATGTAGTTAAGCATTAGATCTGATTGTAAATGTAGTGAGGACTTTTCCGAACATTGGAGTTCAATCTCTTGCCTCTCAATATCAATTAAACGCATCTTCACATTACACCATATATTCCTTATGTTATTTTCTCCTTTTTCCCCACACCCATCCCATTCTGATATGATGCAGCCCTCTCTGAAGTTTATAAACCCACCGTTTTTCCCACCATTCTCTTTGTTGAACTTTGTAGCAAATCGACCGTAAAAGCGACTGGCCCCCAAATATAATTTTTAACCTAAGTTTCATATGAATTGCTTCGTTTTGAAGTCCAAACTCCTTTAGCACCCCGCAATTAGCTTTGCTTCTGTCAGTTCCAAGTATTCGTTTCAGGAAGTCCGTTAATACCTTATTTAATTTTCCCGCATTTTCTCAACCCCAAATTTCCGCCCGATACAACATATATGATCTGACCACAGCTCCGTATACTAGCTCCAATTATGTAATAGTAATATGCGTTACAAGAGCGGTATGTTGAAGTTTTCATGTTCGAGGACAAGTTTGAAAAAGCGAAACGTAGTTGAGCTTTTTTAATTTCCGAGAATTGAAAGAAAACATACCGCTCATGTATCGTACATTATTTCGTGCGAATATCGTTTATTACATACCTGAAAGAGGAATTTCTATTTTTTTTTTATTTTAGTTGGTTATTTAACGACGCTGTATCAACTACTAGGTTATTTAGCGTCGATGAGATTGGTGATAGCGAGATGATATTTGGCGAGATGAGGCCGAGGATTCGCCATAGATTACCTTGCATTCACATTACGGTTGGGGAAAATCTCGGAAAAAACCCCACCAGGTAATCAGCCCAAGCGGGGATCGAACCCGCGCCCGAACGCAACTTCAGACCGGCAGGCAAGCGCCTTAACCGACTGAGCCACGCCGGTGGCAATTTCTAATTAGTTGCAATGAAATCTCCGTCTTGGTTTCTGTTCAATGACGGCAAATTTGAAAAACAAAAATATCTATCTTTAACATTGTTGCTTTAAAATGTTTTCTGTGTTTACTATACTCCAACAGGCCGTGATATACTTCTGTCTTTTTGCCCCCAGTCTATGGAATCTTGTTGATTTTTTCACGGCTTCCTTAATGTTACATGCATCACGAATGCAGTAACTTTAGTGGAGTTGTATAGTTTACTTAATTTTTGCAAATATTTAAAAACAATAATTAACAGTGCAATTTAGGTGAAATTGCAGTGGTAAGTTTCCAATTTATAATTATTACTATATTGAAAGTCTCTAAAAAATAATATGTTAAAGGCTAAAGCAGTAAAATCAATATGTCACTTAAGCGGTGAGAAGAGGGAAATTGTTATGTGTGTTAGGTTGGGAATACTGGATGTGGAGTTTTAGACTTTCCGCGGATTGGTTTTGAGCGGAAACCAAGCAAATACGCACTATCTCGCACAAAAGCATGTAAATACATTTGATAAGTTAATGACGGAATGTGAAACTTTACATTCTCTCTAATGTATGTTAGCTCCACTGTACCTCTACTCTGGTTAACACTTTAAGTAATGTACAATACTAATTTCACTTCCATATAATTGACAACAATAATATACAACTTTAGGTCATTTCTGTTGTAGGTTTATAGACCTTAATAATCTATAACGTTAGCTGAATTGTAGCTCCAAAAATCGTTATTGTCATCAACTAAAATATGGGATAATGGAAATAAAGGAAAATGTACGAGTAACAAGGAGAACTGCTGTTTAATTACTGAAAGTGTTACTCTGACTGACTGTGCATCCTGTTATTACATTCGCCACGTGATACTAAAATTTTTTAACTTGCTAAATGGTGCGAGTTCATCTGTAAACCACACTCCTGTGGTCAGCGGTCGGGGTTTGTTGCTAAGTCATAGTTGTACTGTGTATTTATTGCAAGCGACTGTGGTCGCCTATTCGACTTTAGTTTTAGAGAAAAAGAGGAAAAAGGAGCCACTACAAACGTGAGAGTCACGGCTTATAGAGCACAGTAAATGAGGTGGAAATACAAGCGGTGTGAGGGAGTGAAGAAGCAAATTAAAACTTGGTTAAATGGCTTAAACTTTCGGACACACGAATATCTATTCTATTCTCTAGGGTGAGGACACTTGACAACCAGGGGTGGGAAGTTCACGAATTATATCTATACGTGTGATAAAATAAGCATATTACTGTCATAATTTTTCATACTATAACAGATACGACATATTTATGTCTTAGTGAGAAAAAGAGTGACGAACTGAAATAAATTAAAGAATAATTCGTCGAATATGTCACCATTTAAATCAGCATTATTTAATATTAATTTGCAGCTTGATGCTTTACTTTTCGCTGATGATTTAGTTATCATGGCATCAACTGAAGATGATTTACAATAATCAGTACACAATTTAAATATGGTCAGTGAAAAATATAACATGGAAATTAATATTGAAAAATCGAAAATCATGTCATTTTGTGGGAAATTCCCTGTACCAAGTAAAATCTGTTTGAATAATAAAATAATAGAAAGAGTAAATACCTTCACTTACCTTGGCTGTACACTATCACCTTATGATGAAGTAGATATTGCTGAAAAAATATGTAAGTATAATAAAACAATGGGCATCATTAATAAAATCATGAAACCTTCACTAGTACAAAGACACACAAAGAATAGGCTTGCATAAAACCTTAGCACAGCCAGTATTAAGCTATGGTAGTGAAGCGTGGACTGTGAAGAATAAAGATGTCAGTAGAATAACAGCAAGTGAGATGAGGTTCATGAGAGCAACAGCTGGATATACTCGCTGGGATCATAAAAAATGAGGACATAATGCAAGAACTTCAAATAGAACCCATTATACAGTTCATCAGCAAATATCAACTTCAGTGGAAGGGTCATCTCGAACGAATGAATCGATGCAGAATTCCAAAAGCATTGTTTCATTACCATTCAAATGGCAAAAGATCTCTAGGCCGTCCAAAGAAGAGATGGACTGAAAATTCTAGTTTGAGACCGTAACAGGCCACTTGGCCTAATTCTTGTTAGGAAGATGATGATGATGATGATGATGATGATTATTATTATTATTATTATTATTATTATTATTATTATTTAATATCTAGGCTAACAATATACAGCATGATCCGTTTCAAAAGACAATATATAATCTCTGTATTGTACTGTATTGAAATTTTTTACATTCCATGGTATCCGTACATCGCTTCACAGCTAGAATATGTAATATGACAAGAAATCTTAATAGTACTATAAAGTCTTAATTATAGTCACATTCATTCATCCATAGTGTTCTGCCCAAGGGCAAGTCTTTCACTGCAAACCCAGTTAAAATTAATGCAGTTATACCCTTTTCACTCTGTATAAGAACACTTAAGTAACATTTAGGGCCTAACACAAGACCGAATATAAAATAAAAAAATAGGAATGACTTAACAATAGAACCATTATATGGAAATGGATGAAAGTGAAATAAATAAAGAGACCATGCCCAACGAATAGATACGAAACGGATTCCAGGAAAGATATAAACACTTCATCCAAGAAAATGAAAAGGAAATAAATCACTGCGTAGAGTTCTGGTCTATCCCTTTCTGATATTCCGCCAATTCCTCCATCAATCATCATATTGGTGCGGCGTAATTCCGACTGGAAATTTTGCCTAGACGAAACAGCCAAATAGATTTACAACATTGGCGCCTTCCCTCTAGACTGCAAACTGCGTTAAGTAAGGCTGGCAGCATACTGCATTGGACATTTTGTGTTGGAAAAGACTGTTTTGTCTCGGACCGTCCGATGAGAAGGTGATCATAAGCACTGTTATGAAGCTGCAGCATACTGCATCGCATATTCGTCCCGGGACAAATATCCGATACATTTCTGCGTTGTGTAACTTTCTCCACTCTCCTGTATAACCAAAGTCACCGTTTCTGACGTGTGAAATAAGTAATGGGAACGTTGAGAGCGTGTATCTTATCTTTACCAGAGTCTGTGGGCGTGGAAACTGACAGCTATTGTGATTGGCAGATTGTTGACGTCACATCCGTTTAGGAGGTGGTACCACTTTCAGCCGAAGTGGCAACATGCCACTGACTGGACAGTGTACTCAAGGACACACCCCAGAAACGCAAAGTGCAATTGTCTTGCCTTTGACGCAGTCAGTGTTGAGTGGTACCGTTTTCAGCTGCACTGGCAAGAAGTGCTCACTGACTAGCTTTTTACTCAATGACACGCGCTAAAAACGCTGGCACCGGCTGTATCTTAATCCCTCTTAGCCCAAAATATTTTTCTAAGCACCTTATTCTCGAACATCCTTAAGCTCTGTTCCTCTCTCAAAGTGAGACCCCACTAGAAGTTAAATAAATTAAAGACTAAGGGAAAAGAAATACAACCGTGCCCCTTTAACAAATCCAAAACAGCATAGTAGATATTTGAATGTGAAAAAATAATAAAATGGTACAATAGCTACATTCTTCAAAAAGAAAGAAAACTGAGGCATGGCCTGCTGTAAAGACGTGGAAAATCAACCTACTGAGTAGTTTATATTTTCCCAATATTTGGCTACCACTCATGTTAGTTAGGCTTAGAAACGAAAGATACCTATTCTTCAATAAGCAGTTTTCCCCGTTGGTTAATTTCTCCTCGATCGTCCAGATAGGCCCATTCTGCTTCTTCTATGTTATCTTTTTATCAATTGTAAGCCCCCCGTGTGGACTTGTGCAAATTTTCTTCCATGTATTCTCTCCTTAATCCTCAAAAATATTTTATTTTTTGCTTTCTACTTTATTTCCATTTTGAAAACAATTGTGTAGTCTTGAAAGCCCCTTACATTTTTTTTTTCACAAATGCCTCGTCTTTTGATGCTAGTCGTTAGGAAATCAAATTGATCGATATCATATGAATTAATTTTTTAATATTTCCTTGCATATTTATATTTCAATAATTCCATTTCAAATAATTTCTTCCTGTTTTAATTTTACCTTTTTTCTTAAAACTTGGTTGATCAATATTACTACAATTGAACCCAAGTTTATTTCCCCCATATTTCTTAATTACATATACATAGTGAATCAAAAGTCTGGAACCATATAAATATGTTCCATATGCTTGATTTTCGATTACTATAGGTGTTACCAGTGAAACCAAATGCTGTACCAGTGACACATTCGATAGCAGCCCTCAACTATCTCAAAAGCCTACATTTTGGATGAAACTTTGAAATTTAAAATGGAAAGGAGGTCATGTAGGTACTCAAAATCATGTGAAATTTTCTGAGAAAAAAAATAGTGCAATCTGTTTTGAGATATCTCTAATCGTTTTATAATGACACAAATATTAGTTACTACAACTACAGTTATCTGTCACAGGTTAATCAAACAGTATAGCAGGAAAAGTTAATTACCAGAATTGCATAAATTGTACCACGTTACAAAATATCTGTAGATGCAGTAACTAATGTTTGTTCATTATGACAGTTATCTTTAAATAATTTGAAAACGATTAGGGATATTTAAAAACTGATTGCACCATTTTTTTCACAAAGTCACTTGATTTTGAATATATACAATACATGACCCCATGTATGGTGGGTCCCTATCACCACGGCATGGCGCGTCCTCAGGTTGCGGATAGAGGAGACGGCCTCCAGATATGGAGGGTAGCTGCGAATATATTGAATAAGCAGTCGTGGACAGCCGATAAGGGGTGGTCCTCCAGCTTGGGGGTTGGGCGAAGGGCTAACAACCCATCACCGTAAAAAACAGCTTGTTACGAATTCCTACAGTAAGCCTCGGAATAGGATTGATTCTCTGGCACGACCACAGCAAAGGAATAAGGTTTTGAGATTTGGCACTTGGAACGTAACTAGTCTTTATAGAACAGGAGGGGTAACATTAGTAGCAAAAGAACTAGCTAGATATAGAATAGACTTTGTGGGAGTACAAGAGGTTAGGTTAGATGGGAATGGCATATCACAAATAGGAGATTACTTGTTGTATTATGGGGAAGGAAACAATAATCACCAATTAGGAACAGGATTCTTTGTACATAAAAGAATAAAATCAGCAGTAAAAAAGGTCGAATTTATCAGTGACAGGTTATCATATTTAGTACTTAAGGGTAGATGGTGCGACATCATGGTTATAAATGCTCACGCCCCTACAGAAGAGAAAGACGACTATATAAAGGATAGCTTCTATGAAGAATTGGAACATACTTTTGATCAGTTCCCTAGATATCACATGAAAATTTTATTGGGGGATTTCAACGCTAAAGTAGGACGGGAGGAGGTTTTTAGACCAACTATTGGAAAAGAGAGCCTACACGCAATTAGTAGTGACAATGGAGTTAGATTAGTCAACTTTGCCACATCGAAAAATTTAATTGTCAAAAGTACAACATTCCCCCATAAGGATATACATAAATATACTTGGACTTCTCCAGATGGATTGACACACAACCAAATTGATCACATCTTGATAGATAAACGGAGACATACTAGTATAGTAGATATTCGAACTTTCAGGGGTGCAGACTGTAATTCTGACCATTATTTGGTGATTGGAGAATTAAGAGAAAGATTATCAGTAGCCAAGCGAGTAGAGCAACAAGTTAATATTACTAAATTCAATATTTTGAAATTAAAGGACGAGGAAGCTAAGCAAAATTATCAGGTCGAAATTTCGAATAGGTTTGCCACTTTAGAAAGTTCCGACGAAGTTGAGAAAGAATTAGATGTTAATAGCGTGTGGGAAAATATCAGAGATAGTATCAAAATTGCAGCTGAGCAGAGCATAGGTTATTATGAAACTAAGAAAAAGAAACCGTGGTTTGATGAAGATTGTTGCATGGTAGTAGAAAGAAGGAAACAGGCAAAATTGAAATTCTTACAGGATCCAGTTGAGGAGAAGAGAGATAATTATTTCAATGAAAGACGGGAAGCAAGTCGTACACTTAGGAATAAAAAGAGAGGTTACTTGAAGGAAAAACTGAATGAGGTAGAAACAAATAGTAAGAATAAAAACATTCGAGATTTATATAAGGGTATAAAGGAATTTAAGAACGGATATCAGCCAAGGGTAAACGTGATCAAGGATGAGAATGGTGACTTGCTTGCAGACTCTCCATCAATCCTAAACAGATGGAAAAACTATTTTGCGCAACTACTAAATGTACATAGGCCAAATAGAAATGATCGGGACGAAATTGAAATACAAACTGTTGAGCCATTTATACCCGAACCCACGCTTTCAGAAGTCGAAATTGCGATAGAAAATCTGAAAAAGTACAAGTCTCCAGGTATCGATCAGATTCCAGCAGAATTAATACAAGAGGGTGGAAGTGCATTATATAGCGAAATTTATAAACTTGTACTTGCTATTTGGGAAAAGGAAATTGTACCAGATCAATGGAAGGAGTCCATAATTGTACCTATTTTTAAAAAGGGGGACAAAACCAACTGTGGTAACTTTCGAGGAATATCACTTCTGTTGACGTCGTACAAAATTTTGTCCAATATTCTTTTGAGGAGATTAACTCCGTACGTAGATGAAATTATTGGGGATCATCAGTGCGGTTTTCGGCGTAATAGATCGACTATTGATCAGATTTTTTGTATTCGGCAGATAATGGAGAAAAAATGGGAGTATAAGGGTACAGTACATCAGTTATTCATAGATTTCAAAAAGGCATATGACTCGGTTAAGAGGGAAGTATTATATGATATTCTTATTGAATTTGGTATTCCCAAGAAACTAGTTCGATTAATTAAAATGTGTCTCAGTGAAACATACAGCAGAGTCCGTATAGGTCAGTTTCTATCTGATCCTTTTCCAATTCACTGCGGGCTAAAGCAGGGAGATGCACTATCACCTTTACTTTTTAACTTCGCTATAGAATATGCCATTAGGAAAGTTCAGGATAACAGGCAGGGTTTGGAATTGAACGGGCTACATCAGCTTCTTGTCTATGCGGATGACGTGAATATGTTAGGAGAAAATACACAGACGGTTAGGGAAAACACGGAAATTTTACTTGAAGCAAGTAAAGCGATCGGTTTGGAAGTAAATCCCGAAAAGACAAAGTATATGATTATGTCTCGTGACGGGAATATTGTACGAAATGGAAATATAAATATTGGAGATTTATCCTTCGAAGAGGTGGAAAAATTCAAATATCTTGGAGCAACAGTAACAAATATAAATGACACTCGGGAGGAAATTAAACGCAGAATAAATATGGGAAATGCGTGTTATTATTCGGTTGAGAAGCTCTTATCATCCAGTCTGCTCTCCAAAAATCTGAAAGTTAGAATTTATAAAACAGTTATATTACCGGTTCTTCTATATGGCTGTGAAACTTGGACTCTCACTCTGAGAGAGGAACATAGGTTAAGGGTGGTTGAGAATAAGGTGCTTAGGAAAATATTTGGGGCTAAGCGGGATGAAGTTACAGGAGAATGGAGAAAGTTACACAACACAGAACTGCACACATTGTATTCTTCACCTGACATAATTAGGAACTTGAAATCCAGACGTTTGAGATGGGCAGGGCATGTAGCACGTATGGGCGAATCCAGAAATGCATATAGAGTGTTAGTTGGGAGACCGGAGGGAAAAAGACCTTTAGGGAGGCCGAGACGTAGATGGGAGGATAATATTAAAATGGATTTGAGGGAGGTGGGATATGATGATAGAGACTGGCTTAATCTTGCACAGGATAGGGACCGATGGCGGGCTTATGTGAGGGCGGCAATGAACCTTCGGGTTCCTTAAAAGCCATTTGTAAGTTTGTAAATACAATACATGACCCTATTTCCATTTAAAATTTTAAAGTCTGCATCCAAAATGGCGGCTGTTGAGATAGCTGAGGGCTAGAATCGAATGTGTCACTGGTAGAGCATTTGGTCTTACAAATACTGGTAACACCTATAGTAATGAAAATCAAGCATATAGAAGATATTTATATGGTTCTAGATTTTTTATTCATACTGTATACTAAGGTGTGGGACTAGTTGCTCACATACTACTCAGAAATGGGCTATAATAGTCTCTTCCTAAAGCTCAAAATTCAAAGTAATTTATCTATCTTTCTGTCGCATAAACACCTCTGCATTTCAAGGATTGCCAAATAATAGTACATTATGCAACGAGCCTACAATGATAGTAATTAAGACTCGAGTATGTTTGTTTATGAAACGAGCGCAAGTTTCATACGACTTTTTATGCTCGACCATATTTCTAACTTGAAATTATTCAGAAGTATTCATTTTATTTGTATCTGACTGAAGAGCGGAAGTTACCTTGTGCATAGCTCGTATATTGTGAGATGTGCGCAGAAGCGAAAGTATTGATTTTTTCCAAGGAACAATAATGTCATTGACCTTGATGTAATATAAAGAATAACATGAACTAATTTTGATATAACCTGGAAATTGATTTAGAATTGAAAAATGAGATGACAAATTGAATTTATTTGAATATTATTTACAATTAACGCTAATTATTATAGTAACAGAACATAACCTTCTGCGACAGTATTGGATTTCCAGCCTCCGTGACGTTTCCCTTGTCTTTCGATTGCATATCCGAGAATAATCGAAAACCTGAATTTTAATGAATAGGTGTACTTTAATGACATGCATTAAAGGACTGCTACCAGGTGTATAATTACTACATTTCGGCATGGTCGAGCATAAAATATAAATAAGTATTTAGGTGCATAAATAAATAAATAAATAAATAAATAAATAAATAAATAAATAAATAAATAAATAAATAAATAAATAAATAAATAAATAAATAAATAAATAAATAAATATTAGATAATACTACTTGTGTATTAGTAGTCTCTTACATGTGGAACTAATAGGCTACCTGTTGGAAATAGACAATGCTGTAAATGCTGCAGATTCCGTATTGAGATATTTCGACTTTAATGCAGTTAGTACAAAATAGCTGGCATCAGTAGGAGCTTCTATAAATGATCGAAAGCAATTAAATTTGATTGACTTCGTTTGCTGGTATGTAATCAATTTGGATGTCAAAATCAAGTGCAGTTAGGTAGAATGCCTCTCAATGGACAAGTGTGTGGACGGCACAATGACGCTTCTGGCTCTGTTAAATTTACCGCGCTCTGTCGCTTAATTTTATATCAAACTGCCGACATCAAATAAAAGCAGCTTTCAAAAATCACAATAAACTTTCACTGAGAGGTGTTTTGGACGAGTGCGAAAATAGGGACTGATGTTTAACTTTAGCCTGTGTGTTAAAAAAAAAAAAGGAATTCATAAAATACCCGGAACTATGTCGTGATAACCATACATGCTACTGATGCGAGGTTCTCGACTTCAAATCCCTATGAGAGTGGTAAGAATCTTTCCTTTAAAAGGGAGATAAAGCTGGGAGGATCGGGTAATAGCTTTATGGCACTTTAAAATAGAGTAAATAATGTTACGAGTATAATGTTCAATCTTATGATTTAACAATTTAATATTACTTACTTACAAATGGCTTTTAAGGAACCCGAAGATTCATTGCCGCCCTCACATAAGCCCGCCATCGGTCCCTATCCTGTGCAAGATTAATCCAGTCTCTATCATCATACCCCACCTCCCTCAAATCCATTTTAATATTATCCTCCCATCTACGTCTCGGCCTCCCTAAAGATCTTTTTCCCTCCGGTCTCCCAACTAACACTCTATATGCATTTCTGGATTCGCCCATACGTGCTACATGCCCTGCCCATCTCAAACGTCTGGATTTTAAGTTCCTAATTATGTCAGGTGAAGAATACAATGCATGCAGTTCTGTGTTGTGTAACTTTCTCCACTCTCCTGTAACATCATCTCGCTTAGCCCCAAATATTTTCCTAAGCACCTTATTCTCAAACACCCTTAACCTATGTTTCTCTCTCAGAGTGAGAGTCCAAGTTTCACAACCATACAGAAGAACCGGTAATATAACTGTTTTATAAATTCTAACTTTCACATTTCTGGACAGCAGACTGGTTGATAAGAGCTTCTCAACCGAATAATAACACGCATTTCCCATATTTATTCTGCGTTTAATATCCTCCCGAGTGTCATTTATATTTGTTACTGTTGCTCCAAGATATTTGAATAAATCTCCAATTTTTATATTTCCATTTCGTACAATATTCTGGTCACGAGACATAATCATATACTTTGCCTTTTCGGGATTTACTTCCAAACCGATCGCTTTACTTGCTTCAAGTAAAATTTGCGTGTTTTCCCTAATCGTTTGTGTATTTTCTCCTAACATATTCACGTCATCTGCATAGACAAGAAGCTGATGTAACCCGTTCAATTCCAAACCCTGCCTGTTATCCTGAATTTTCCTAATGGCATATTCTAGAGCGACGTTAAAAAGTAAAGGTGATAGTGCATCTCCCTGCTTTAGCCCGCAGTGAATTGGAAAAGCATCAGATAGAAACTGACCTATACGGACTCTGCTTTATGTTTCACTGAGACACATTTTAATAAACACATGTTAAATATAAATAATGTATAAACGTTTTCGCCTTTTACGGCATCATCAGATACAACTTCCTTCTTGCTTACTTACTGGCTTTTAAGGAACCCGGAAGTTCATTGCCGCCCTCACATAAGCCCGCCATTGGTCCCTATCCTGAGCAAGATTAATCCAGTCTGTATCATCATATCCCACTTCCCTCAAATCCATTTTAATATTATCTTTCCATCTACGTCTCGGCCTCCCCAAAGGTCTTTTTCCCTCCGGCCTCCCAACTAACATTCTATATCCATTTCTGGATTCGCCCGTACGTGCTACATGCCCTGCACAACTTGCTTCTACAATATCTAAATTGCATAATGAAATTTTTGTTTTCTTTTATAGTAAATCATCAGATTGGTGTTATAATAATAAGTAATAATACGTACTGTAATATTGACTTACGAGTTTTGTGCATTTTACTTGTTGGAAACATTTTTAGGTTATAAATAAGCCTACATTTATAAGTAATTAAGTTCTATTCTATTTAGCATTGAAATACATAAAACTCATGTTGCAATGGTTTCAGCCACATGTTTATTTTAAATTGTCACAATTTTAAATTCAAATACGTTTTTCGAACTTTGTGTTTAAATATATCCTATGTTTGTAATACAGGGATATCATTTTGTTTTTACTAACATTTCTGATATTAACCTGGCTATAACTTTGGATTAACGGTCGAGAACCGGAAACACTGTTTGTTACCCCCTTCCACGGCCGAAGTTTGATGACACTACTGTAAAACACAAACAAATCACTTTACTAGGTATAGGAGGGAAGAAAAGTAGTGAATCCATTTATGCAAACCGGGAACTATTACGATTTTGAGTTTGATAATTATCTTTAGAATCTTATTTAATCAAAATAAGTACAGTATTAACAATAAGCGTTTTTACTCATTAACCGAACTATCCAGGCGGACGTATTCAATATGCAATGTGTAGTACACTGTCCACAGCACATTAGCATACAATATGGAGAGTGCATTTAAATTGAAAAATAATCAGAATGTGGATATTTTAAACAAATTGTTAAAAATGATGGACGTTCATTTTGATACAGGCTTCAGTTATGTTGTGTATATTATCCAAAACGTTTTTAAGTTTGGGTTCTGAAATGTAATGTAATTTTTGTTGAATGTAATTCTTTTATTGTTAATTGTTATAGGATGTTTAGCAAACACAACTGTTTTACAGTAACCCCAAAAGAAATAATGCAAAGCACTCAAATCAGTCGACAGGGTGGGCCATAATCCTGAGCCTGTTGAAGTAAGGTGGGTGTTCCTGTTATGGCCATGTTCCTGATATGGGCACCCCGCTATTGTGAGTTATTTAACCAAAAAATCTGCTAAACTGCAGCACCATCCAGTGAAAGGCCATCCTGGTATGTCACTTGATCGTTTTCCATCCAGTCAGGTTGAGCAATATGGCGTCAGTTGCCTGTTTTGCGGTTTTCATGTGACTTCTTCTTATTTTTCTCTGGTAAGTCTCCTTTGTTTTATGTATGTTTTTCAAATACTTGCTCATGAAAACCAACGTTTTTAATGATCTGTTGATTGGCGTATCTTTTACGAGTTGTTCATAATCAAACGATTTTCGTGAAAGCTTACCTGCTCCTGATATGGCCATATTAAATGCACCATGACCATATCAAGTTCATTTCACTTTTATTTTTTCACATGAAAAATTTACTTGCCTTATAGCTGGGATTACGCAAAAACTTTGTATTTTAAGAAAAAGAACTTAATTTTTGATGGAAAAACCTGTTTTGACTACACTTTTGACAAATATAATCTTCATCTTACGACGTTTGGTAACGTATACACGTCCGTTGATGTGACATATTAATGAATTTAAATACTATTATAGTCACAGTCATGCCATGGTATGAAAGAAAAATTACACAACCTCGAGCGGGAGTCGAACCTGCAACTTCCTGTTCTGCGGTCAGGCGCTCTACCACTGAGCTATCGAGTTCGTCTCACGCCAAAGGCTTGGAATTATCCTTTCATACTGGCGAGTCTGTTATAGAGTGCTGTCCATAGCGTCTGATCTAGTCAGCACTGCTTATGGGTGTGAAGAAACTTTTACAAATGTAATTGCAACATTGAGTCGAAAATCGAAATTTACATTCGACTTATGTAAACCTTTTCTTGCTGCCGAAATCCCATTGTGGAAAGTCAAGGTCACCAAACATCGTAAGATGAAGATTACATTTGTAAAAGT
The DNA here is from genome assembly GCF_040183065.1 of Periplaneta americana. NCBI lineage: Eukaryota > Metazoa > Arthropoda > Insecta > Blattodea > Blattidae > Periplaneta > Periplaneta americana. Next base: position 188,666,426 of record NC_091117.1, on the reverse strand, counting down.
TTCTTCACACCCATAAGCAGTGCTGACTAGATCAGACGCTATGGACAGCACTCTATAACAGACTCGCCAGTATGAAAGGATAATTCCAAGCCTTTGGCGTGAGACGAACTCGATAGCTCAGTGGTAGAGCGCCTGACCGGAGAATAGGAAGTCGCAGGTTCGATTCCCGCTCGAGGTTGTGTAATTTTTCTTTCATACCATGGCGTGATTGTGACTATAATAGTATTTAAATTCATTACACTTTTGAATTATAAAAAGGTTATTAAGTTTCATGTTTATTCATTTTACACCAAAATTATTTAATTTTAGCACAACTGCGCTATCAAACTGAAAACAATCACAATTTGTAGAACATGGAACAAGGGTGGCCATATCATGTGCACGTGTTCCTGATATGGCCAGTAGGTAGACTTTTGGAATTTGGGACTTTTTGGACAATTAAAGCTATTTTTATGGGGAAAGGAAATTGTTTTGAGAAAGTCCATTAGACTAAGAACGAGTAAGAAAAAAGTAGTTTACATTTTTTTTCAAAATGGCGGCTACAAAAATTCTCAAACCTTAGCATGGCCATATCAGGGACACCTACCTTAATTCTGTATCAACTTTATAACAGAATACCTTACGTACTGTAAATTCAATCTTCACTTCTGGCCGATCCGCGTAGATAAATTTACTCAGACATGTAATCTACTGTCCGTCCAAGTGGTTATGTCGCAGGGTCGTAGAAAAGAGGGCGGGGGGAATCAAGTGGAAGTTACTTACTTAGCAAGGACATTTATTTAAATTATTTTAAACACTTTATAATATTACGTAGACGTCCAATTCTTAAAGCAAATGTTTTCAGAAAAGAGCTAAGACAGCCCAGTCACTAGCCTTTACAGATTGGCCAGCAGAAACGGGTGGGGGAACCGGAAAGCAACGTAACTAAACGGACACAGTACCTTTGCGAAAATATGATTAAACAATGAATACACTTTATTCACTGGAAAATACGACCACGTTTCTGGAACGTACTATACTCACTCACTCAGTACTGTATACTGTGACCGTAAGACGACTTTGACTGCATACGCGTCTTGGTTCTGTGTGGAGGACGGTTGCAAGTTTACTAGTAGAAGGGGTGGGAAGGAAGTGCATCCAAAAACTCAGGTACAATAAAAATTGAAGTAAAAATAAAATTATGTCCCTGTATATAGCTCAATTAATGTTAAGCTTTGTTGATGTAATTTATATCTTCATTTTATATTTGTCATAATTCATAAAATAATTCGTAATATTACGTTAATGTCGTGGTGTCTGTTGAGATGTGTAATGATATTACGTAATACCATTGAAACCATTGTAACATGAGTTTTATGTATTTCAATAACTTACTAAATAGAATATAATTAGTTATACAGTGTAGATTTATTTATAACCTAAACATTTTTCCAACAAGTGAAACACATAAAACGTATCCTAATATTTTATAACGTTTAGGGTAACTCAGTCTAAATCGGGTCAGAGGTTAAATCGGGTCAATTTCAAAACCCTGTATCCACATTCAAGCGTAAACCAGTTCAAGCAAGTGCTACCATATACTGGTCAGGAAGAGAACTTCCTGTACACGTTGAGTGCCATTGATGCTAGCTGGTGTGTGTATTCTTTGTGTTCACAATAAAAGAATAGAGAGAATATAAAGGTGAGTTAAGAGTATTTTATACATTTTAAATAATGCTTTACGGTTCCTTTATTATTTTACAACTATTGCAGAGAATTTGTGCTGTTAACTTTCAATATTAATTTTAAGCTTTCTAGAAGTGATTATGGCTATTAACGCCTTCATCGAAGCAATATTCAGTATTACCAACCTCTAGCGCAAAAAAGTGCTAAATTTGGGTTAAATAGGGTCAGTAATATCGGAAAAATAGGGTCAACATGTTTCAAATCAGTCCACTTAAATTAAGTAGGCCTATTTATTTTCAATTCTTTGTGACAGGTGGTTAAATGTAAGAGGAAAACGTCAAATTCGTGGACTGAGAACGACATGCAGTAGGCTATTAAAGCATTTCGCGAGGAAAGAAGCCAACGTCATGCTGCTGAGTTGTTATGAGTTCCTCATTCATGTCTGCAACGACGTCAACCACATGAAAAGTAAAGGCCGTCAAACTACGTTTACTCCAGAACAAGAAAATGAACTTGTGTCTAGAATTTTGAAACTGTACGCATGTACGCACGTGGTTTTTGACTACACTGCAACACAGTTCGTTGGTGCAGAAAAGAAAACAGTGTTTGTTTGTGGAAGGTTTAAATTGTTAAATTAAATCAATTCAATATTGATTTTAACGTTCCGTGCAGGTATATAGATGGAAAATTTGTGATCCGATTTGCCTTAAACACTGACCCCATTTATCCTTATACAGAAGGGTAAAAAGGGTCACTGCAGTGAAATATTTCAGTTCATATACAGACAGTTAGTTTAGAGTAAAAAAGAAACATTTTTGGGGAAGTAGTACTTACATGTGGCTGTAACTAATAATATGTTATGAAATTAACAATAAAATTAAGGATTTGTTACTTTTTGACCCTTGGTTAGCTTATAGGCTTGAATCGTTGTTAGGATACGAATCCGTGCTTATAATTTAACCGACAAAGAGTTTGTATGGAATTGATTTCATTGGAATTGCTAATTGAAAATGAATCTCAGAATTATCGTTAGCACAGTTTTCGTAATACCTCTTGAAGCACAGTTAAGATAGTATACTTTTTTCCGTAGCGGCTTGCAAAAAGTTCATCGACTATGAGAAGTAGCCATTATCTTTCCGTAAGGAAATGGGTCGTTTGAACCGTGGTTAGCTCGGATGCTAATCCTAATTAACGGGAAATCCTGTTGATGAGTCTGCATCTGCCTAAGTTGCTATGGGGAAATAAAAACAAAAGGCATCTCCGGTCGCTGTGGAGGAGGTTAATGAAATTCAACGCGTTATCGATGGATTTGGGTTACAGCGGCTTATGGAGCGCGGCTGGATACAAGTGCCGACCGCTGTCAATGCGTTATAAGGTGAGGAGAGTGAACACGAATTATAAAGGTAACCTAACATATAGAAATGTGATTGTGTTGTGTATCTATGCAAATGCTGTACTTTGGCATATGCTTTATGACAGTAATTCAAGACAGCCTGTAATTTGTAGAAATTATATAGGTGTAGCATATTATGTAATTCTTCTAGACGTACAGTCACAGACTTATAAATGTAAATCGGAAAAGTCATATTAAAGAAATTACCCCCAAACTAAATTCAGCTTGTTTTGCTATTAGATCTATGCAAAAGACAGTAAATATCAATACCTTAAAAACAATATACTTTGCATACTTCCACTCGGTAATGAGTTTTGGAATAATATTCTGGGGAAATTCCACAGATAGTAACAATATATTTCTATTACAAAAAAGAGTAATTAGAATAATAGTAGGTGCCAAATCTAGGGAATCGTGTAGGACTATTTTCAAAAAATTACAAATAATGCCCATGGCTTGTCAGTATATCTTTTCATTAATAACCTTCCTCGTATGTAATCGTGAAAACTTTGTAACTAATTCAACAGTTCATATCATAAATACACGTCAAAAAATGACTTTCATACTCCATCGGCAAGTCTATCGGGCTATCAAAAAGGAGTGCGTTATATGGCAGTAAAAATTTTTAATAGCCTCCCTATCGTTATAAAAAATGAAACTCAAAACATAAAATTATTTAGGGCCAAATTAAAGAAGTACCTAATTTCTCACGCCTTCTATTCTGTAGGTGAATTCATAACATTCAATAACATTTCATGAAATTGATACTAAAACTTTGTGTTGTACTAGTAGACTATATTGTAAATCTCTTCTGTATATATTTCATCTAGACTGACTATAAATTAATATTTTATAATAGTATTAAGTTTTTTGACTTGTTCCATATTCTAGGTGTAAGCATGTATGAATACCATGGAATGTTAATAAATACAATACAATACAATGCCGCCGTTTCGTAATACAAAACTTCTTAAGCGGTATGTAAAGATTAATTTTTGGTTCTACAGAATATATCTGTTATGGTAACAATGATTACCAGGCTTCGATCCTGGGCACAGAAATCCATGAAGTTCAGAACGCACGGACGATAGTGTTCTCTTGGTCGAGTGGAGTGGGAGAAGAAGAGCGTCGTTACTTTGAGCGTATTCCGAATCCTAGCGCTGAGCAATCTGATGGCATCGCGGTGTTCCGAATCACCGATGGAGTCACTGATGCTCCACCGGTGTCGCACCGGTGCCATCAGCTTGCAGAGGTGGTGGCAGTCTCCATCAGCCGCCATCAGTGAATCTGATTGGTTCTTGTATAGGGCGGGAATTAGCAGACGAATGACATCGTGCACTGTTGTGTCATGGCGGTGTGTTCTGCTTTATTGTTTGTAATGAGCACAACGTAAAAACAATGGTTAATGGCTTTTGAGCGAACATGTCAACGGACCAGTTATTACTACCGGTTCAAGAAATAAATTGTTTATGCTCTCTTTTCTTTGAACGAGATGGCAGTACGGAAATTTCGCAAAATTTTGCTAGCGTAGCACAGACAACAACTTATACATTCGCCATGACAGCCATCGATCCTTCCAGCAGTTTTGTTCCTATTTCGCTGCAGCGTGACGTCATTGTTGTCCACCGGTCCTGTGAGATTCGGAATACGCTGTTTGTGTCTCAACATGTAAACAGTTCGTAACAGTACGGCACAAAATATATTTCACTCTGTACAGATGCAGTATATACAGTACATTCCTAGTGTAGACAATGAATGTCTATCATTAAAGTATTGACGTGAGTTGTAACCTTCAATCAGGTGTCCCTACGCCGAAGCCTGTTACACGTACCGCAGCCAAGCAGCAATACACACAACGGTAATGCACATTACGGACCCACCTGTGCTGTTGCAGTCGGGTGACTGCACACGGGTTATGACGTCATTTATACTCCGTGTACTCTAAACCTCATACTGGTTACTCTGTGTCCCTAGGGCGAAGGCTGATGATTACACTGTACAACATGAAATTTGACCTTTTTATAAAAATATGTGTATTCGATATATTTTAGGGTTGCAAAAACGAATCTGCAGTTAGTTTCTGTCCAGCACGTACAATTTTCTCCGAAACAAAAAGTTATTTAATGTTAGTGAAATGTTGCATTACTTTCACCTAATGGGATGCAACATTTCACTGAGAGTACACTTTCATGACTTCTTTCCAAAAAATACTTGGTGCTGTAAGCGATGAACACGGGGAGAGATATATGGTGTAATTATAAAGTATAGTAGGAAACTTTAGATATAAAAATAGGATTGTAGTCGTGGTGGTACCGAATACAGTTAGAAATGTGGAGGACCATCTTTACTTGTAGGCGCATTGATGACAAATATATCATAGAGAGAATGGTTCACGAGGATATACCGCCACTTACGGACGTTATTTCCGAAAACATTCCGAACAAAAATTGTCATATAAACATAAGTTATATCCTAATCCCAATATTTTCAGAGTTACACTAATTTGAAGTTGTTTGTAAAATACCATTAGTTTTTAAGTTTAAGGGTAAAAGAATATTACAGATATTCCGGAGTATCATTTCTTTAATTGGCTAGTTAATCTGAAGCCAAAATTGTGTTGTGAATTCCATAGTTGGTTTGTACAGATTTTTTTTTTCGATTTGTAAGTACAAAATTACAAATGTAATCTTCATCGTACGATGTTTGGTGACGTATACACGTCCGTTGATGTGACATATTAATGAATTTTAAATACTATTATAGTCACAATCATGCCATGGTATGAAAGAAAGTTTCTTTCAACCCATAAGAAGTGCTGACTAGATCAGACGCTATGGACAATACTCTATAATACTGGGTGTTCAGTTCAAAATGTGTCTTGGCTCGCTGTATGCCGTCATGTGGCTAGCTGATGAGCCTAGAGAATTCAATCTTCCTACACTTCCGCAGCTCAGGTGTATAATCTAAGAGGCAGAGAAGTTGGCTAGCAAGTACGGCGTTCATTCTGAAGAGTACGTGCCAATACGTACGGTAACGCCGGTAGTGGCAGGAATGTGAACTGTTTGGAAATACGTACTGTCGGGATATGGGGAGAGGGTTAAGACGATTTCTTACGTATTTGTTGACATTAACTTCGACGGTCAACATGGACACGGAGCATTTGATTTGTGTTGTGGAATGTTACCGTACGCAACCGATGATAACAAATACCCTGCGTACGACTTGCCGGCGCAAAACACAGTTCGAAAGAGGTTATGGTAGCACACAGACCGTACAGACCGCCATCTGTTGCTACGACGTTCAAGTTATACCGTACACGTTCTCAAGTTCAGATTGAAAAACGCCTTAAATAATAGGCAACTTCTCTAACATATAAGCTGAAACTCGCTTCAAATCGGTGACCCAACAACAGTGACGTTATGACACACTTTGAAATGAACACCCAGTAGAGTCGCCAGTATGAAATGATAATTCCAAGCCTTTGGGGTGAGACGAACTCGATAGCTCAGTGGTAGAGCGCCTGACGGGAGAACAGGAAGTCGCAGGTTCCATTCCCGCTCGAAGTTGTGAAATTTTTCTTTCATACCATGGCATGATTGTGATTATAATAGTATTTAAAATTCATTACAAAATTACATTTCTATTACGCATTCATCACAACAATTGTTACTAATTACGCCACTCTTGTAAATCCTGTGCATTAGGATGCATAATTTAACTATAAATAATTAAATTTCCAAAGTCGTATGATCTGTAACAATAATTTTTGTGATAGGTCGGTAAGAATGATGTAATTTTTAGTTAAAAATTGAAAATAAAAACTGTATAAAGCAATTAACAACACATTTTTAGCTTCAGAACACTAGCCAATTAAAGAAATGACACTTCTGAATAGTTCATTTTTATTTGTAATATTCTTTTACCCTTAAAACTAAAGAAAAAAGGTATTTTACTAACAACTTCAATTTACTGTAACTCTGAAAATATTGAAATTAGGACAAATGTTTATACTACATTTTTTGCTCAGAATTCTTCGGAAATAAGCTCCGTAAGTGACGGTAAATCCTCGTGAATCACCCTGTATAATATATGTATATAACCGTTACGTCTTAATCTTTCTTTTTAGTTACTTAATGGAACCCGAATCCTTTCAGCCCGTAAGTAATTTCTTTGTAACGACTAAGCTAGACTCGCACTACTGCAGTCTGTGAGCACATGCAGTATCGTGCTAGCTCAAAGTGCTTAATATTTAGCACGCACGGAACACTTTGTAATGCAAAGACACTAATCCTATTTGTCACACGGGTTTGTGCTTAAAGAGGCAACTGTATCAAAAGTCTGAATATCTCATGAGACGGCTTCCTGAGACCTGCTCACCACAATTAGTACGTTGCATGTTAATGTACAACTTTACCTAGCTTTTAGCGTGTTTAAACATGCATGTTTCTCATACAACGTATGGAAATGAAGACAAATGTAAAAGTTCAATTCATTCCCTTCTATATATATATTTACCGTACGTTAAAGTAACCGTCAAGAATTTCAGTAGAAAAATTGATAGATATTGTCACTTGTAAGTTGTTACGGACGTTACAGCGTTGCTTAGCGACAAATAATCTATATCAGTGCTTGCTAAGTTTTTATCAACAGTAAGTTTAGATAATATTCTTATTGCATTTGGTATTCCCAAGAAACTAGTTCGAGTAATTAAAATGTGTCACAGTGAAACTTATAGCAGAGTCCGTATAGGCCAGTTTCTATCTGATGCTTTTCCAATTCACTGCGGGCTAAAGCAAGGAGATGCACTATCACCTCTACTTTTTAACTTTGCTCCAGAATATGCCATTAGGAAAGTTCAGGATAATAGACAGGGTTTGGAATTGAACGGGTTACATCAGCTTCTTGTCCATGCGGTTGACGTGAATATGTTAGGAGAAAATCCAGAAACGATTAGGGAAAACACGGAAATTTTACTTGAAGCAAGTAAAGCGATAGGTTTGGAAGTAAATCGCGAAAAGACAAAGTATATGATTATGTCTCGTGACCAGAATATTGTACGAAATGAAAACATAAAAATTGGAGATTTATCTTTCGAAGAGGTGGAAAAATTCAAATATCTTGGAGCAACAGTAACAAATATCAATGACACCCGGGACGAAATTAAACGCAGAATAAATATGGGAAATGCGTGTTATTATTCGGTTGAGAAGCTTTTGTCATCTAGTGTGCTGTCAAAAAGTCTGAAAGTTAGAATTTATAAAACAGTTATATTACCGGTTGTTCTGTATGGTTGTGAAACTTGAACTGTCACTTTGAGAGAGGAACAGAGATTAAGGTGCTTAGGAAAATATTTGGTGCTAAGAGGGATCAATTTACAGGAGAATGGAGAAAGTTACACAACGCAGAACTGCATGCATCGTACTGTGCTCCAACCTCGAGAAAGTCTCTGCCGGATGAGACGAAGGGGAGTAATGCTGTGAATGTATGTTGATGTCATAAGATGTCATAAGGTCACACACGTGGGTGCTCGTATCTCTATTGGCTCGCTGTCACAGCACAAACAATAACATTGATACACACATGTTTATACTACCCTAGTTACAAAATTAGATCAATGTTAATCTCCTGGTCTTTTAATCTCTCCATACAGGAAATAACAAATGCAGGAGAGCGCATGGTTTTTAAACAGACGTTATAACAATAATATTATATATCTACTTCGCTCCAATAGATGTCGCAATAGTAAGCACATTCCTTTCACGGTTGATCTCCTGGTTGGAGAACAGTATTCTTCACCTGACATAATTAGGAACATTAAATCCAGACGTTTGAGATGGGCAGGGCATGTAGCACGTATGGGCGAATCCAGAAATGCATATAGAGTGTTAGTTGGGAGACCGGAGGTAAAAAGACCTTTGGGGAGGCCGAAACGTAGATGGGAGGATAATATTAAAATGGATTTGAGGGAGGTGGGATATGATGATAGAGACTGGATTAATCTTGCACAGGATAGAGACCGATGACGGGCTTATGTGAGGGCGGCAGTGAACCTGCGGGTTCCTTAAAAGCCATTTGTAAGTAAGTAAGTAAGTAAGTAATCTCACTAAAGTTTTCGATTTGCCTAGAGAAAATCAAAACTCGAGTGGGATTTATTTAAGTAGTACACGATTAGAATAAAGTATGTAAAAATTACAAGAAATAAAGTACTTCAATGCAATACAATATTAATTGACTTACTAAAATTCTATTTGACTAATGTTAGCTTCACCGAAACGTTTGAACGGAGCTGCCATTTTCAGTAGACTATCTATGCGGTAAAGAAATGACGATAACAAAGCATGTTTTATAGTACCGTAAAGAATTTGGAGTTTGAAATGTTGACAAACAAAGAAATAAATGGTAGGGAAGTGATGAAAACAGAAGACAGTATAAAATGGTTAGAATAAATAAAGTACTTTAATAAAATGGAATAGATATTAATTGACTTACTAAAATTCTGTTTCACAAACGTTTGAACGGAGCCGCCATTTTCAGTCGACTATCTATGCGGGAAACAAATGAAGATCACAATGTATGTTTTATACGTAATAAGTTACAGTAAAGAATTTGCAGTTTGAAATATTGGCAAACAAAGAAACAATTGCTAGGGAAGTGATAAAAACAATGAAATGCTGGGAAAGTGATAAAATTATGCGTTAAGCAGCCATGATTGGTTGAAAGACGTCCTTTCATACAGTTTTATTGGTCAAAAGTAGTATGACGTAGTAAAAGTGTAATAGTCCATAAAACTTCTTCAATTTTTTTAATTGTTTTAATTCGCTCTAAGTGTTTTAATCATTGTTAAAGTTATGAACTGTACGAATTTTACTATTCGTTCGCGGTATGAATTGTACAGCTGGTGCGTCGAATTTCCACATCGGAGAACTGGATTCAAATCTGGACATGCACGAGTGGAATTTGTGGTGAGTAAATATGGCACAGGCGTAGGCGCAGCTTTTATTTGAAAAGTCAGAGTTCACGTCTCATCTTGCAGTAGATGGACCCGTTGTGGTATTCCCGCTGCATCGCGACATCGGGGCTCCACGATTGTGACTTTTTTGCGACATTAAAGCTCGTACCTCAGAAGCCAGAAGGAGGTAATCCAAAATCTCCATTTTAAGAATGTGATATGGTGAGATGAATATTACAGTTTACTTACAGCTTTATGACTTCTGTAGAATACCGTAATATATATATATATATATATACCCCCATTCCTTCAATTTGGTAGTATCAGCATCAAAACAAGCCTATTATGAATAATCCATAACCTGAAAATCCATGCTTTGACGCTTACTTCCTTTTACCTTCTGACGCAGGGGCTTTCGCTTTAGCAGCTGCGTAAACGACGAATGTTGCCTATCATTTGTTAGAAAAGATAACTGCATAGAGTGAATCGGTGGGGGGATATAACTATCGAGGGAAGATGCTTATTTCTTTGTAGTTTCACATTCTTCCAAGAGAGAACGCCACGCGCATATCTTCATGATCACTGAGACAGTTGAATGTCTGCACAGTGGAAGCTAACTCATTTTGCCACGTGTTCTTGTTGTGAGGAGAAGAAAAGCAAGAAAACAGCTCATTTTCTGCTATAAAATAATTGCAAAGGTGTGTTAAAATTTTAATACATTCTTGAATTCGTAATAACTGTCAAACCTTTGTAATGGATATTGTAGTAACGGTTCTAAAGTTTGTATTGTTAACAACCAACGACCTTTTTCCGCCATCTTAGGTTGCGTCACAGCACTAGGCATCTTACCTCATACTTGGGGAAGATGATCACTTTTTCGGGGTAAGATGGCAACTTGTTGCAAGAGTTTTATTTTTTGTTTTATTGCAGGGAATGTGTAAACATTACGTAAGATCCTCTGATAGAAGTCAGTGGATTGAGGACAGTCTTCAACTTGCGATGGAACATGTTATAACAGAGGGTATGAACTGTTTTAGAGCATCGTTAGCATCCGGAATTTCTTACCGTACCCTTAAACGCCTCCTAAAAAAGAATGATGACAAAAAATGTACTGGATTGAATTCATTGTGTGCAAGAAGCGATTTCACAGTATTGCACACGGCAATAAAATCTGTACAAATGACTGTGTTGTTAAGTAATGATAAACGAGTGACAAAGTGTCCATGAGCTTTATATTAAGTCAATTTTGTTATATACATGTATCAAACCAAGTTCAGGTAAAATTCATAGGCTATATCAGTAAATGTGTTAATTGCATTTACCATCTTACCCGACTATCGGGGAAAGATGCCTACAGTACAAGTAAGAAGAAAATCTGTATCTATAAAGAAAATAATTAATGTTTTCTGTTTTGTACGAAAAATATAGTTTCAAAATATCTTCCAGACTTTGATATTTCAATATGAAATTCAAAACCAAACGAACAGTATCTTAAATTTTCAATCAAAGAAAAAGTCAGGCATCTTCCCCCGATTCACTCCAATGTTAAACAATGCTACAGTTATATATTCCACATTTTATGCTATAATATGCCACATTATTGTACCAATTACCATGCCAATTGAAACGATATGACTTCTATTATGACGGCATAACTTGTACCATAAAGTTAACATTATGAGACGATTTGCCGTACAATAATATTTAATACATCATTGTTGTCATAGCAACCTCTTTCTTCATAGAACATATCAAACTACCCATCATTACAAATCTGATGTTATTTCTATATTAACTAGTGGCTTGTGCAGCAAATGCTGCAAACTAAGTTCATTAGACGTTCAAATAAACATTTTTCAGATTTATTTTCAATGAAGAATACCAGACATTCGGAAAGTTATATGCTTCCATAACAATGAAAGATACTCTCTCTCGAGCCAATACTGAAAAGAACTACGCATATAAATATCTACACCACACCGCCATTAAATATATGAAAAAGACCCAACCCCACTTGATTAATAACTATAAAAATATTTGATTTTTAATAATATTATTATCTTACGTAAGTTTTATAGCTTTCAGTAACATATACTATATACACTATATAGCCGCCAATCAGTAAAATATAGAAATCAAAATCTAATTTAAGTTATTCTCTACATCTACTTATATAACCCCAAAACGTTTCACTTTCATATCATCAATATAGCATTAATATGTATAATTAATGAAAAATAGTCACATCATGACATTAACTACAATAATATTTAATTTCTAATAGTAATAATGTCATCAAAACACCTCAAGTTTTGTACTTTTTAATATCCAATACACAGCTGTACCCAGAAAATTACACACCTGTAAATTATTTTTAGTAAGGTAAGTTTTTAATAACCAATTTAATTTGAGCTCTAAATATGTCAGCATTCTTGCAGATCATGGCCTTCGTGTAATATTGTTTACTGTAGTATGTGTTTTGTTTTATTCTGAAATGCAACACGGCCGACTTGATGCTCGCTTCGCTTCTCCTTTACAAAAAAGCGAAGGGAATATCAAGTCGGCCGTGAATGCTATTAGCTAGTTCTCAAAACTGACGACAGATGGATTTTAGAAAATAGGAAAACTATGTTTAAAAATTGACATTTCACTGAAAACTACTATTTTCCCGAAAAACTTTGAGTTCCAAGCTTCAAAATGAGGGGTCATTTATTAAAATCCGTCCAGCCGTTTTCCCGTAATTTCCATTACCAGTTCAAATTATATATATAGATTGTTTTATAATGCTGTGGTACAAAAAAAAAGACGTATGAAATACATTTATGATGTTATACAGTTCTTACATTCGTCAAAATTACGAAACTCGCTTCATTCGTTTCCTAAAATTTGACTCATGCCGTAACGTATAACATCATAAATTTGTTTCATAATAAACTATTGTAATTCTACAGTACAAAAAAATATTATTATTAAATATATTAATGGTTATTACAGACAAAATATTGTCTCCAAATTAGGTGACAAATGTTCTTCTGTGCATTCAGTAATGATTTACAAGAAAATATCTTCGGAATTTGAGTGATGAGATCACACAAATTATTGTACAGTAGTAGCAAAAAAAACCGGACCGACTCTTGTAGCTGATTTGAGACCCTTCTTCACTCCAGAGCACGATAGACTGGTAACTAAGACTTTCGTGGTTCGAATCCTGCTTGGGAAGGAAGCTTTTTTTTGTCCCTTATTCAAATTTATTCCAAATACTTTTCGATTGCTGGTAAAAATTCATGTTATGGGAATAATAAGTTAATTAAGTAGTTAAATATCGCTGCAATCGAAAAGTATTGGGAATAAATTTGAATAAAGAACAAAAAACAGTTTCCTTCCCAGGCAGGATTCGAACCACGAAAGTCTTAGTTACCAGTCTATCCGTGCTCTTGACTGAACAAGGCTCTGAAATCAGCTACAAGGGTCGGTCCGGCTTTTTTTGCCACTACTGTACAAATTAATTGAGGACTTATAAAAAAAATCCAACAACGAAATATACACGAATTGAATAACCCTTTATTTATTTCTATATTGATTTATAACATTTTTGTCCATTTTTCTTTATGGTGAGACTAAATTATCTTAGAAATAAGCGCATATTCCTTTCGAGGGTTCTTATCGAGAGAAGGATTTACGATACTTTGCATAGTCGAAGATTTCGAGCTTTGGTCACAGTCACCCCACTTTACCTTAACTCGTACATCGTAATGTGCGCATATAAAATTAAACTGCAATTTGCAACACAAGTGTTACGCGAGATGTGTGCTGTGTCTTAATAGAGACTGTTACTATTATGATAGGCAATTGTCTTCCATAAATAAAGATGTCCACCAAATATGGTGTAAGTCTTCTTGTTACGTGTTGTTATATAATGCGGAGGTCAAATTTACAGGCCATTTATCGTAGTCATAACATGTTACACGATAATCGAGTCTGTTTTACGAGGTAGTCGACCTTTATGTGGGTACAACCTCATTATTGTGACAGATAATGATCTAACCTTTTCAGTATTCCATACCTCAAACCAAGACAAACATTTCTGGAAGCTATGTTCTTCTTCTCCTTCCTCAAGGATTAGGTCACCTGACCTGTTTCAGCTGTACATCTTATTCTTCGCCCCCTATTTTGTTGATGATATTACTGTGAGTTGAAGACGAAGACCATGGTCATAGGAACAAAAGTAAAGAAGGTAAACTGGCGAATTCTAAATGAGATAGTAGAGCAAGTGGACAGTTTCAAATACTCACGGTGTAATATAATAATAATAATAATAATAATAATAATAATAATAATAATAATAATAATAATTATTATTATTATTATTTATTTTAGCTGACACAGTTAAGGCCGTAAGGCCTTCTCTTCCACTCAACCAGCAAAAAGTGTATATACATATGCATGAACTTACAAAGAATTCAACAATAATTTGATTTAGATGAGAGTTACATGTATAGAAGAGTTATTTACGAATTAAACAACAAAATACTACGAACTATTAATTAAACACTGAAATAAACTGTGTAGCAGAATTAAGTTAAAATACATAGAATGTTAATATATTTCAAATAATATTGGGTAATAGAAAGAGATTATTATGAGACAATTTTGAAAATACAGCACTATCAGGATGGTGTCCAAAGAAAGAAGTAACAATGTAGTCAGTGATAGTTTAAATCAGTATGATTGGAGTGAAATGCCAATAAGGTTATCTTTTAAGCTGTTTTTAAAGGTGTTTATTGTCTTGCAGCCCCTAATACTTTGTGACAAGGAATTCCATTGACGCGAGGTGAATACTGTAAAAGATGATGAATAACAAGATGTTCTATGAAGAGGTATACTGAGCGGGCCACAGATAAGTGATCTGCTATTTACTATAAGCATTAACTTGAGCTGCTGCCAGGAAGTCAAAAGGAGAAAAGCAATGGCCAAGGAAGCTTTTAATAGAAAAAGGAGCATCTTCTGCGGACCTCTGGAGATAGAACTAAGGAAGAGACTAGTGAAGTGCTTTGTGTGGAGTGTAGCATTGTATAAGCAGAAACATGGACATTACGACGAAGTGAAGAGAAGCGACTAGAAACATTTGAAATGTGGATATGAAGGAGAATGGAGCGTGTGAAGTGGACAGACAGAATAAGAAATGAAGCTGTGTTGGAAAGACTGGATGAAGAAAGAATGATGCTGAAACTGATTAGAAAGAGGAAAAGGAATTGGTTGAGACACTGGCTGAGAAGAAACAGTCTACTGAAGGATACACTGGAAGGAATGGTGAACGGGAGAAGAGTTCGGAGCAGAAAAAGATATCAAATGATAGACGACACTAAGATATATGGGTCACATGAAGAGACAAAGAAGAAGGCAGAAAAGAGGAAAGACTGGAGAATGCTGGATTTGCAGTGAAATACCTGCTCTTGGGCAGAACACTAAAATGAAAGAATCTTAATTATTGTTATTAGTAATAATAATACAATTTCTAAATAAAAATAAAAATATTACTACAATTACGAAGAAATGTGGTGAAAACTCTAATCGTGCTGATGTTTTAGAATCACAAGTACATTCAAAGGATGATATTTTTTCGATATTCAATCGCATTACAGCGATATATTACTACTTAATTAACTTATTATTCCCAGAACATGAATTTTACCAGCTATCGAAAAGTATTGGGAATAAATTTGTATAGGGAACAAAAAAAAAAGTTTCCTTCCCAGGCAGGATTCGAACCACGAAAGTCTTAGTTACCAGTCTATCGTGCTCTGGAGTGAACAAGGCTCTGAAATCAGCTACAAGGGTCGGTCCGTTTTTTTTGCCACTACTGTACTTGATTTGATAAAAAAGATAACATTAATTTCATTTGAATCTTCATACTTTATGTAAATAAGGAGAACATGAATTTGATTTGATTTATAATTAATTTAATTTAAGATATCGTGAGTTTTTTAAGTTTTTATACTTCATTTAACGAGGTAGAGCGTGAATTTGAATTGAGTATGTACCGACCTTATCGATTTGTATCTACACCGCCCATTTATGGTAGCAGTACACAGAAGGGATGAGGTGATTATGTCTCGATAATAAACTGTAAACTGTTTCACGCTGACGGTGACGCCCCGCTGGGACCTCATTCATCAAATGTGAAAAAGTTAACATCACAACAATTCAATTTACTTTACAGAGGTCACGACAATTCCATCAATTTACCCACTTGAAGGCAATAAAAGTGTAGTGGAATAGAAGTGAGTTGCGAGAATGTGATAATTGAGTTGAATACAACTCCACCGGTCAAGGTCTGCATAATTTCTGAACTTCATGAAAGACAGTGTAATGTCCTTATATGTATGAGGTTCGAAACTCGGAAAGTTCCAGTAATTGAAGGGTTCAGAGCCATAGTGGGCCAAGCGCCATTTATTAAAAACGGAGAAAACAAGGGTTAAAGTTAAATGAATACAATAGATAATGAAGATTGACATATTATCATATAGTTTTAATGTGTATACTTTATATTACTTGCTATATGTTTGCATTGAATTATGGTAATAACTTCATTTTAACCCTTCTTTTCTACGGTTTTAGTAAATGGCGTTTGGCCCACTATGATTCTGAACCCTTCAATTTTTGTTGGACACAAAAAGATATCTGATTTAGATTTTGAGGAGGTGTTCTTGTTCATCCTGCCAAAATTCCATCTCATCATCATGCTGGTATAAATTCTGTAGATCTATCTTTTGTTATGCATTACCTACGGACTTATCAAAATAAAATAACCGTGTCTATTTTGTGAAAAATCACTAGAACGGAAAAAAATTCTCTCCTGCACCGGGACTCGAACCCAGGTTTCCAGCTTTACGTGCTGAAGCTTTATCCACTAAGCCACACCGGATTCAAGTTCCGATGCCGGATTGAATCCCTCTCATTTTTAAGTCCTACCTACTGTGTTCCCCTTTATTGACCTACCCTCGTGTATCGTGTCACAGTATACGTGGCAGCAGATACAATATCCAACCACAAGTACAGAGGTGCACTCATTACGAGTGACTAAGTGGCCGGGATCCGACGGAATATGGCGCCTTTTTGAATCACAAAGTGATTACTTACGCTTTACTTATGGCAACATGATAAAACGCACATTTATGTTTTCTAGGAAACAACCCTTAACAACAATTTTACTACCAATAACTATTGTATTAATATATATTCCATACTCCATACAGTCATTCTAGTTATTTATTAACAAAAACTTTTTCTCTTTAATCAATATTTATTATATGCATAGGTATGTTTACACTTTAGTTTTGCCTTTCCAGTTTTCTTTACTATATACAAAAAAATTTCATTATATATCTTGATTACACAACTTTTAACACCATATCACTTCGGAAAACGTATTATTTGTCTTTCTTGTGTTAAATTTTATATTATTTCGTTAACAGCCTGCTGTCGGCCATCTTCACGACCGGTTGTTGCTGATCTTGGCGCCTTTTGTTTGTGTTTCCTGTGGGGGGTGTGTTTGTGTAGTGTAATGTGGAGTCAAAGAGTGTGTGTGTTCTGAAATTGAGTTGGTGTAGAGAATTTTATTTGGATGGGTTTTTGTGTGTATATTTCGTATCGTTCTACTGTGTTGAGTTTCTGGCTTTTGGTTAAATGTGTAGAATTTCCATGTCTGTGTTGATGTCTCTGTAGGTGTGGTTAGCATTTGTGATGTGTTCTGCATATGTGGAAGTGTTTAGTAATTTTGTTTTGGCTGTGATGTGTGCTTTGTAACGTGTTTGAAATGATCTGCCTGTCTGTCCTATGTAGAAGTTGTTGCAGGTGTTGCATTTTAGTTTGTATACGCCTGTGTGGTTGTATTTGTTTGTGTTGTTTGTGTGTTGAGGTGTATTTATAGTACATATCACAAGAAAACGGATGCAACCTCAATATGATAGACAACATAATAAGAAAGACAAAGCATAATTACAAAAAACATAAGAATACAACACAAACATAAGACACAAAAAATATATCACACTAACATACGAAAACAAAACCACACACAAGACAGCAACCTAATTCAAGAAATTAAATTACAACATCGCATACAGAACAAATAATATTCTACAAAATCATCTCAACAACAAACAACACAAACAAACAAATACAACCACACAGGCGTATACAAACTAAAATGCAACTCCTGACACATAGGACAGACATGCAGATCATTTCAAACACGTTACAAAAACACATCACAGCCATAACAAAATTAAAAAATACTTCCACATATGCAGAACACATTACAAATGCTAGCCACTCCTACAGAGACATCAACACAGACATGAAAATTCTATACATACAACCAAAAACCAGAAACTAAACACACTAGAACGATACGAAATATACAGACACACAAAAACACATCCAAATGAAATTCTCAACACACAAATCAATTTCAGAACACACACACTCTTTGACTCCACATTACACAACACAAACACACCACCACAGGAAACACAAACAAAAGGCGCCAAGACCTGCAACAACCGGTTTTGAAGATGGCCGATAGCAGGCTGAAATTATGTTAACGAGGTAATATAAAATTTAACACAAAAAAGACAAATAAGTCTTAATACGTTTTTCGAAAAAAAATTCAACTTCCCTCAATTTTCTTCCGTTTACTCACCGTCAATTTAATATTTCAGAATTACCGTTTCATAGAATAAAATTATATTTTCAAACGATTATCATAAAAATAAATTTTCACCCATTTGCCTAATTTATGTTTGGTCTAGTTCTTTATCTAAGGCGCTGAGACGTTCTTCAGTAATGTTATGTGTAGCGTGTTTTATCAAAATCTATTTACATAATACGAAAGTTATCTGAATGTACTCACAGATGCAGATACCTATAAATAAGATTTGTTTGCTTTCTCGGAAAGCATTCTAGTAGAGGCGGTCGTCCCTTTCTCTAAATATACAAAACTCATACCATATTGTTGATAGGATATGGGGAATATGTACCGAGATCCAATGTATACGAACCCTCGGGAAAAGCCCCTCTTGGATATGCAACACACAAAGCAACAAAAATCTTTTTTTTCTCCTGTAACAGAGTGCACATATCTGAAACACCTGACTGCGAGCTCTGGTTGCCATGGCGCTCGCACATCCTTCAACCTTTGAGCGGTTATTGATAGCTTGGAGGAGGATAATGCAGTAAGGGATCATCTTCGACTTGCAAGGCAGAAAACGGCGAATGGAGGTTTCATTCTTGATTTAAGTCCTTGCTTCATATTTATCCTCATGTCCATTATTATCATCACTTTCGGAATTTCACTGTTATCGACAAAATCATTTTGATCATTCCGTTTAGCCATCGCAATTACAAAAACTGATATCGTCATTGTCATCATCATTGTTGCCATCATCGTAATTTTATCATGCTTTCGGCATCATCACGATCATCAGATATTATAACTCTAATTTGTAGTAAAATTTAGTATTTTTTAAATGTGTATTTTGATCCCAATTCAAAGTTAGAAAGTTACTTACTATTTTTTAAAGTAAATTTCGAATTTTTTAAAAATACGTAATAGTAACATAATAACAGGAGATTTTAATTCTCCCAACATAACTGACCACAATTACGATCTTTTGAATGGAGGACCATGTGAAAAATCTCTTGCAAACTTCTCAGAACATAAAATTTCATCAGTGTTAAAAAATGTGTTCAAAATTCAATAAAATTTGTAAAACATCGGATCTAGCTTTCAGCATTTCTTACATGAAATATAAACATTTTCTTATGAATGTACCGAAGGTAGTTGATTCTAAATAGTATTGCTATATATTTATTACTCAGTAATTGATATTTTTAGCTACATTTTACATCCTTTGGTTATGATATCTGTATATTTATTATTTTTCACTTTTTTTTGTATTTTTCATTTATATGTGCAGTATATTTGTGTCTATATATTAGTTTTCTTTTTCCATTTGTATTTATACCTGTATTTTGCATTTTTATCCGTTTTCTTTTTTTTATGTTCTAAGGAAATATTTGTACTGTATGTTGTAATTAGGGCTTTGCTCTGTTATATACATAATAAATAGATTAAATAAAATAATAATCATTATGGATTTCATCCATTGTCATTATCATAGTCAACGTTATTATAATCGCCATAGTCATAGCCTTGACTGTGTCAAAATAAATGAAGAGTCCACTGCAAGAATGATGGATGTCACTTTCTTGTCGAAATGAACCAAGACTGTCAATGCATAGCTTAAGACATATAGAATGTGCATAGAGAGTTATATGGCATTAACTCTGATAGTCATTGTCCAGTAATGATCGGAAAATCACAGTTAAGCTTTGAGCGCTAAGCATTTCAAACTTTCAATTGCTTCTCCTGCAAAATGCACTCCAAATGACATCCATCATTCTTGCAGTGGACTCTTCAAATATTATCATCATCATTATCATCATCATCATAATCATCATCAGCGGAATCGTAATAGTCATCAATGTGATCCTCTCCATTTTATAAACAATGTCAATAATCATAATAATCATAACCATTATCATTATCGTCTTCGTCATTCCTATTTTCGTTTCCATCACTATCACTGATGTTAACATCATCATTATTTTCTCCATGTTTATCAACGACTTGTCTCCATCTTTATCACTTTTACTACCGCATTATATAGCACTGTCGTCATTCCATTTTCTTCATCGTCATCTCCAACATTAGTGTAATTATATTATCACAGCTACCATTGTCATATAAGATTATTCATAGCTTTCTGTCTAAAGGTAGGTCTTTCACTGCAAATCCAGCATTCTCCAGTCTTTCCTATTTTCTGCCTTTCTCTTTTTCTCTGCATGGCCTATGACTCATACATATATCTTAATGTCGTCTATCATTTGATACCTTCTTCTACCCCGAACTCTTCTCCCGTTCACCATTCCTTCCAATGCATCCTTCAGTAGGTTGTTTCTTCTCAACCAGTGACCCAGCCAATTCCTTTTCCTCTTTCTAATCAGTTTCAGCGTCATTGTTTCTTAACCCACTCTTTCCAACACAGCTTCGTTTCTTACTCTTGTCTATTTCACACGCTCCGTTCTTCTCCATATCCACATTTCAAATGCTTCTATTCCCGTCCCTTCACTTCGCCGTAATGCCACATATAATTCCACACTCCACACAAAGCACTTCACTAGTCTCTTCCTTAGTTCTATTTCCTGGGGTTCGCAGAACATGTTTCTTTTTCTATTAAAAGTTTCCTTTGCCATTGCTATCCTCCTTTTGACTTCTTGGCAGCTGCTAATGTTACTGCTTATAGTACACCCCAAGTATATGAAGCTGTCCACTTGCTGTACTGCCTCATTTAGAATTCGCAAGTTTACCTTCTTTACTTTCCTTCGGATGACCATGGTCTTCGTCCTGTTGGCATTTATCTTCATCCCATACTGTTCACAGCTGTCATTTAGCTTCAGTTGCATATCCCTTAGTATCATCTCCTCTTCTGCTAACAACGCCATATCATCAGGAAATCTTACGCACTTTATTCTTCTTCCTCTTACTATCACTCCTCCCATGTTCTGAAAACAGTCATTTACTAAATCTTCCATGCAGATGTTGAACAGGATAGGTGATAATAAATAAGGACAACAGACTCAACTACACAACATTTTTAGGACTTTTTATAGACTCCAGTTTAACATGGGATTAGCACATCGAATACATATGCACAAAGCTATCAAGAGTTTTATATTTGCTAAAAAATTGACTACTTGCGTTTCTCAAAATTATTTAAGATGTGCCTACTTTTCTTTCTTTCAGTCGATAATTCGATATGCCCTAATTTTCTGGGAAAATGGAACCAAAATTGGAAGCGTCTTGATTTTACAAAAGAAAGCCATTAGAATTTTATGTAAATCAAACTATCTGGAACATTGTCGGCCACTTTTCAGACTATCACGGATTTTAACAATCATAAATTTGTATATATATGATCTAGTACTTTACACTCGACAAAATATCGACAATTACTGATTAGTGGCCAATATACATGATCATGAAATTAGAAATAGTGAACAAATTATTATTCCATATTGTAGATTACATAAGAGCAACACAAACGTTTTAATTATGGGGATGAAATTATATAATAAGCTCCCAAGTCAATATTATAAATTACCAATCAATAGCTTCAAAACTAGATTTTACAATTGGTTATTAAATAATCCTTTTTATTCTATTGCTGAGTTTTTCAACATAAATTTGTATGAAATTGAATTTTAATAAATAAGTTTAATTGCAATTTAGTTAGTTTTCTTCAATTTAAATTTTCAAAGTATTTCATGTTTTCATTGTATTACTTAAATTTTACTGTTTCTGTTATTAGTGTTTTTTAATAGTAATATGCGTTACAAGAGCGGTATGTTGATGTTTTTATGTTCGAGGAAAAGATTGAAAAAGCGAAACGTAGTTGAGCTTTTTTAATTTCCGAGAACATGAAAACAAACATACAGCTCGTGTATCGTACATTATTTTGTGCGAAGATAGTTTATTACATACCTGAAAGACGAATTTCTAATTAGTTGCAATGAAATCTCCATCTTGGTTTCTGTTCAATGACGGCAATTTTGGAAAACAAAAATATCTCTCTTCAACATTGTTGCTATAAAATGTTTTCTGTGTTTACTATATTGCAGCAGGTCGTAATATACGTCTGTCTTTTTTTTTCCCAGTCTATAAATGCGAACTTAAAGCAAACGGTAAGGTTATGTAATGATTTATTTTTCATTTTAATATTTTAACAATATTATTTATATAACATATTGCAGTAATAACATCAGCATCTGGAATGTTGTTGATTTTTTCACGGCTTCCTTAATGTTACTTGCATCACGAATGTAATAACTTTAGTGGAGTAGTAGAGTTTACTGAATTTTTGCAAATATTTAAAAACAATAATTAACAGTGTAATTTAGGTGAAATTGCAGTGGTAAGTTTCCAATTTATAATTATTACTATGTTGAACGTCTTTAAAAATAATATGTTAAAAGCCTAAAGCAGTAAAATGAATATGACGCTTAAGCGGTAAGTATAGGGAAATTGTTATGTGTGTTACGTGGGGAATACTGAATATGGTATTTCACACTTACCGCGTATTGGTTTTGTGTTGAAAGCAAGCAAATACGCACGATCTCGCACAAAATGTATTTACGAGTAGGCCTATATGTTTTTTCAATGTATTCTGACGAAGCCTAAAATTATATGTCTAATGGCCAAATAAATTAAATTGAATACTCATCTCCCTATTTCACTTCTTTCAGACATTTCTTCTCCTATCCTGACTTTGACTCGTTGTTTCATATAAAGATTACTGAGCAGCCTGCTCTCTTTCCAATCCACGCCAATTTTCTATAGAATACCCATTAGTTTATTTGTTATTATTATTATTATTATTATTATTAGTATTATTACTGTTATTATTAAATATTACGTTATTGTTATTATTATTATTATTATATTTTATATATTTTGTTAAGAATATGCACTGTTGCAGCCTAATAGGCCTACTGAATCAGTGTGGACAAATTTAATCTTTGCGTGAATGTCGTTCACATCATGATCATTTCTGGGACCATATATTTGATGATACACTTGAGGCGAACACAGGAAAAGAAAAATATGTGTCGAACCTCATCATTCTTAGCATATTAGTTTGTGAGTCCATACTTTACATCTTCAAAATTTCAAAGCCTTCTATCAGACACAACTTTTGAACTACTACATTTTGGGACACAGATATCATGTTGTTCCACCATGTGGACTTAACGCTGTCGAATAGAGAAAATCGAACGTCAAATAATGTTACAAATCAAGCGTGAATACGGGCATACTAATGTGGGACCCATGTTACATTCAATACTGTTCCAATTGGCAAATACAAATCTGAAATTATAAGTGAACTATCTACCAAATTACCTCATAGGCCTGGGACACAGGACGCGCGGGATCAGGATTATCAACGGGTCACAGAATTTTATTAACATGAAATTAGCTAACGGGACATAAGAAAATGGACTCCTACATTTAATTAATCTTAAATTTCACGAATTCATTTTAACCGGAAATTGAAGCGATGAAGTGGAACTTCCACCATACCACTGATAAAAGTACAACACTTGTATTCTAGCAGCACATCAGACATCTAGATTGTAAGTACTAAAACTAAAGAGAACTTCCTCTGCGTCTCTGTAAGGAACTTCACATAGCTCTTCATATCATATCATATCATATCATATCATATCATATCATATCATATCATATCATATCATATCATATCATATCATATCATATCATATCATATCATATATCATATCATATCATATCTTATATCATATCATATCATATCATATATCATATCATATCATATCATATCATATCATATCATATCATATCATATCATATCATATCATATCATATCATATCATATCACATCATATATCATATCATATCATATCATATCATATCATATCATATATCATATCATATCATATATCATATAATATCATATCATATATCATATCATATCATATCATATCATATCATATCATATCATATCATATCATATCATATCATATATCATATCATATCATATCATATCATATCATATCATATCATATCATATCATATCATATCATATCATATCACTTCCATTCATGCAGTAAATCACAAATTTATGTGTTCACTAAACTTAAAGTTGCACTTTCTAAGTGTGAATTGGACATAACGGGACATAATACAGGGTGATCCATTTGGGAAGACATAAAATAAAAACGTGATGAAATGATAACTGTTGCTTTTATTGTTAAATAATTTGTACATTCATTCTAGAAGAATGGGAGTTTTTGTCCAAATCAGACCTCAATGCGCCCACAATTGCGAACACGACACAGTTCTTATCTTGAGGCTAATTCTTCCTCCCATGTGTGATTTAACATCTCATGAATAACTTTCTCAAAAGCTGAGGAAATCTTTATGCTGAGGATCACATAAGAGTAGTTCCTAAGGGTGCTATTCATAGACATTTCGCAGCACGCGCTACGAGCGTACTAAGCTAGCCCCGGCTATCCACTGGTTACTTGTACAGAATTCAAATCATATCCTATCGCTAACACTGGTTTACGAATACGAAAAACGCTGATCATCAACCGAAAGCACGCGCTAAAAATGTCTATGAATACGGACCTAAAATTCTAACTAATAACAGATATTACCAAAGGCGGTAAAATCACAATGCTACGTACTGAAATAATAATAATAATAATAATAATAATAATAATAATAATAATAATAATATCTTGCTTATATTTACCAAATCTCATATTTATGTTGCGAGGGTTTCCTAAATGATTCTATAATTTATGAACTAATACGTTTTCCTCCTGGATTTTTCGCATATTATGTTAGTCATTAGGACTAGTGTGATCTAATATTAAAATGTATTTTTGTTTGATTTGTTGTAGAATATAATGGAAACTTAGTCTAGTAATATTTTTTCCATACATTCATAAAATCTTTTCAGCAGTTGCTTGATTGGAGAACAACGAAAGAAACGTGCCGTTATCGAATTAATTTCTCACTTTGTGTGTTATAGCTGGCACGAGCGTTTTTGGCGTGTGTCCTAGATATATAGTGCCCAGTTTGTGAGCATGTTGCTAGTGCATCTGAGAATTGTACCACTTCCTATATACGTCACATCAGCTGTTTTCCAAACACAGTTGTCAGACTGACTGCGGCAAATGTAAAACACTAGCACTTAACGTTCCCATTACTTATTTCACACGCCAAAAACGATGACGCGGGCTATAAGACTGTGTTCTGTTTTCAGTTACAGCCATTGTGTTGTTATGCGGTTAACTGCAGAGTACATTCATAAACATCTAATATTGCAAGACAAGTATTTTGAAATGATTAATGGCTGTCATCGAAAGAGTCATGTTTTATATGCAATGCCTTATATAGGGACATCATTTTATTTTTACTAACATTTCTAATATTAACCTAGCTATATATTTGGATTAATAGTTGAGAACGGGAAACCTCGTTTGCTACCCCCTTCCATGACAGGAGTTTCGATGATACTGGAGTAAAATACAAACAAATCACTTTACTAGGTATAGGAGGGAAGAAAAGTAGTTCATCCATTTACGTAAAGTATGAAATATCGCTATTTTGAGTCTGATAGTTTTAATTAGGGTTTTGTTTAATCAAAATACAGTAGGCCTACTGTATTAACAATAAGTGTTTTTACTCACGAACTGAGCTATCCATTCGGACGTATTCATTATGCAGTGTATATTATACTGTCTGCAGCACATTAGCGTACAATATAGAGAATGAAGTTAAATTGAAAAATAATCATAATGTGGATATTTAAACACGTATTTGAAAATGGTGGCCGTTCATTTCTATACAGGCTTCAGTTATTTTTTTTTTTTGTATATTATCGCACTATAGACTATTGTACCTAATTCCAATTACCACTTTCTTCCTTCGTACTAGTAGGCCTAACTCATGTTGAAATAATTCTGTACCTACTCTATAAAAGAGTACCTTACGTACTTGAATTCAATCTTCACTTCTACCCGATCCGAAAAGATAAAATTACTCAGACATCCTATCTACTGTCCGTCCAAGTTGTTTTGTCGCAGGTTCGTAGAAAGGAGGGAAATCACGTGACAATTAATTAACGAGGCCCTTTTATTTAAGTTATTTCAAACAGCTGTATAATATTACGTAGACGTCCAATTCCTAACAGAAATTGAAGACTTGAAATAAAAAAAGGCTCTAAGTGCCATAATCATGAATTTCAGGAAAATGAGTTTTAAGTATACTAGGTAATTATTGGTCATAATTTCAATATTAATGTGTTTTAATTGAAAGATAAGCATAGTATGGAGCTAGTGTCCAAAGGAACTTACAAACGTAATATTGCAATAGTATGAAAAACGTACTGAAAGTGGAAATTTAATGAAAGGCTCTAAGTTCCATAGTTCAGAATCAGCAAAAAGATAGTGAAGAGGACAAACGAATGAAACAAAAATGGTTTTTTGTTCATAAAGTAAAGGTTTATTCTGTAATGCTTCTGGAAAACTGTTTGTGGTCATCATTTTTGTCAGGAAATGTATCATTTTAGTCAAATTCTTCTTCTTTTCGGTTAATACTTGGATTTCCTTCTAAGTTAACGAAAATATTTCAGAAAATGTTCCTCTGCAAACTTGCACTAAGTCACCTTGCCCATCTGGAACAGAGTAATGATTAGTTGCTTGTCTCCTGCTCTGTGAAGGGTCATCGTAGGTACCATGACGTCTTCTTTTAACATGTGATACTTGCATCAGCCCCATCAAGTAACTCCCTCGCTTTTCAATATCTTCCAGGTCATAAAAATCTTCAAACAGCCCGACCTTGTGTTCATAGCTGAGGTTCAACCAGTCTGTCCAGGTAGGGTGTAGGTTAGCGATCAGTAATGAGACTGGCCTCCTGTGCTGGACGAGGTTTTGCAGGAACATGTTCATTATTTGAACTTATGTATTCATTTCCTCCATTTTTCAGCTTTCTTGTCATTGCAGCCGCAGTACCTTCTCCTTTAATTCGTCATTTCTTTCCACTCAAACTCTTACAAATATCTGCCGCCTCCGCCATTTAATCTAACTATGAGGAGGAAGAGCGCGGGACATGAGCCTTTCATATGTTGACAGCAGCGGCAGTTAAACCGCATGTTATCTGTCGATTGCATTCGGTACTACATTTTCATTCGTGGCAGTTCGAGCTTTTTATACATTATAGGGCTTGGCATGTAGATCCCATTTTGCACAAAATTTCAAAATTCCTTATTATGGCACTTAGAGCCTTTTTTATTTCAAGTCTTCAATTAATGTTTCAAGAAAAGAGCTAAGACAGCCCAGCCACTAGACTTTACAGAGGGACGGACAGAAGCGGATGGGGAGAACCGGGATGCGACATATGCAAACGGATGACAGTACCTGTGCGATAATGATTCAATATTGAAAGCGAACATATTTCTGGGAGTACTATACTCACTAACTCAATACTGTTTGTGTTTACTATGACCGTAAGGCGACTTTGACTTTATACGCTTGGTTCAGTGTGGAGAACGGTTGGAAGTTTACTAGTAGAGGGGGTGGGAGTGAAATACATTAAAAAATTCAGGTACAGTAAAAATTGAAGTAAAAATAAAATGATGTCCCTGTAAATGTGTTTGACAATTATTGTTAAATCGCTAAATATTTCCATTGACATTAAAATAAAGTAGATTTCCCACTGCCCACCGTGTAATAAATTTTAGCCACTGACAGAGAACCAAAAAAAAAACTAGATTTAGTGGGTAAACCACCGTGTTGGCAACACTGCTTCACACATGTTCGTTTCTTATCCAGTTCTCATCTAGTTGCACGAAATTTCTTCACTAAATTGTAAATCATTGCTTTAGAAGGCTCTGGCGAATCAGGGAATGACTGACGTAAGTTTGTTACAACTGTTCTCCAAGATTCGTATTTCACAAAGTCGTCGTAAATAAACACTCGTTGTTCAAAGCTATAGGCCTATTTCATAATGGACATTATACTGCACTCTAAATATACGATATACAGCTGTACCTTCACTGTGTGAATGTGTTTACGTAACTAAACACGAATCGTACGCGAGCAAGAGGTATGATCACTGCGATGAAGCAGCAGTTACTACGCATACGACTTTTCGCTCACGCCGGTCTAGCCCTGGCTGATTCACTCTATATACATTACAAGATCTGAGACTTTGAAGCGAATTTGTATTATGTTTTCGCTAGGAAACTGCTCACTTGTAATTCCTATAGTTTTTAACAAGGGGGGGGGAGAATAATGCTGAACCATCGAAAGAAGAGAGTAGTGAACGGGGAAGTAAAATAAGTGCGGGTAATAGAAGGGGAAGTATCGAGAGTTTAAATCGTACTAGGAGAGCGAAACGAGAAGATGAAACTGTCTATAATCTCAGGAAGTGGTGTATTAGTGGGATGAAATAATAGCAGGATTAGTTATGTAACGGATAAATGAAATTGAACTCTTGCACTTTTTCAGTATTACAGAAAAATAGTTTTGTTTAAATACTGTTCCAAATAAAGTAAAACTAATGTGCTTGGCTACGAGCGCTATTGAGTTGCAGAAGAAGTGTTTAGTCAGTGAATTTAATAATAGGTTAAATGTTTAGTGAAAAAGTAACAAGGGTTAAGGCTCTATATTAAATAAGTTGAAATGTATTATGGTATTTACAAGAAGGCAGTATTTAGTTAGTTATGAGAAAAGGGGAATGAGGTTAAATGTAGGAATAATTTTTAAGTGTAGTTGAGAATAAGAGAAGGGAAGTAGGACAAGAAATGAACAAATTAGAAGGATGGTTAAGTGAGAATAAAGGGACATGAAAGACATAGTAAAAAAAAACAGGCTTCAAGGGTCACATTACGTCTGTGTTAAAGTTGCAAATGGTGTAAGTAAGGAATTGCTGGCCCGAACACAGAAATGTGAAGGATCAGCAGGACCGAGTATGTTGAGAAATATATCATATCATATCATATCATATCATATATCATATCATATCATATCATATCATATCATATCATATCATATCATATCATATCATATCATATCATATCATATCATATCATATCATATCATGTCATATCGTATCATATCATATATAATATAATATAATATCATATCATATCATATCATACCGTATATCATATCGTATCGTATCATATATCATATCATACCATATCATATCATATCATATCATATCATATCATATCATATCATATCATATCATATCATATCATATCATATCATATCATATCATATCTTATATCATGGCATATATCATAACGTATCATATCATATCGTATCGTATCGTATCGTATCGTATCGTATCGTATCGTATCGTATCGTATCGTATCGCATCGCATCGCATCGCATCGCATCGCATCTCATCTCATCTCATCTCATCTCATCTCATCTCATCTCATCTCATCTCATCTCATCTCATCTCATCTCATCTCATCTCATCTCATCTCATCTCATAGTTTTAACGGCAAGTAAAAGAACACCCTGTAGTCAGGTACGGAAAAAGAAGGAAATCGGTCTTTAAGTTACTAAGTTTCCTGGAGTGCATAACTGACCATTTCCTATGTAATGGCATATAATGTATACCAGTTCAGTTTTTGTAACACTCGAGTTAAAACGCTTGCTGTCCCGTGACGTTTATACA
Source organism: Periplaneta americana (assembly GCF_040183065.1). Taxonomy (NCBI): domain Eukaryota; kingdom Metazoa; phylum Arthropoda; class Insecta; order Blattodea; family Blattidae; genus Periplaneta; species Periplaneta americana. The sequence goes on along the minus strand of NC_091117.1, from coordinate 188,636,057 downwards.
TCACACAAGAGCCGTGACTATCGCTCATTTTATGGGAATAGAAATCCGTATTTTCACTCTACTGCGAATTGTATCCGTCTCCTTCTCTCTGCCTCTAAACACAAACGATGGGACAGTTATTGGTAACGAACATGCAATGTCTTTCCTTGAAGCAGAACGTTGCTTGTTAACGGCATTGTAACATAATAAAGTTGTCTGTGTACGGGAACCTTTGAGACAGGCAAAACATACGTTTTCCTCTTTAACGTGGGTCTGTGACTTATCCTTACTTCCTTTGGGCCAGGTCCAGAAATAAGCCTACTCCACAGGTGGATAATGGTCATTTGAACCAGGAGCATTCACAATAAACTGTAGGTACGAGTTTGCAAGTTCATTCCACTTTACAGATAATAGAGAATGGAAAAATGGTGCGACGATGCTAGGGGAAACGAAAGTATGCTGAGAAAACCCGCGCCAGTTAAACCGTTATTTACAAATGATTTTTAACCCTTAAAGTGACAATGTATCCTATAGGGTAAAACAGGTTAATAGATTATATGCTATAATTTTAATAGAACAATAGAAAGCAAATGGTAGGAAAATTAAAATTTCACAATACTATAATATTGTACAACACATAAAAATATGGTCATTGCGATAGTTGTTTTCTTTACGGTCCGACAAGGTTTAATAAACTAGTGTGAGAAATGAAGCTTTGCCAAGTTAAGGGTTAAGAAACCCGGAGGTTCATTACCGCCCTCACATAAGCCCGCCATCGGTCCCTATCCTGTGCAAGATTAATCCAGTCTCTATCATCATATCCCACCTCCTGAAGTCAATTTTTTTATTATCCTCCCATCTACGTCGCGGTCTCCCCAAAGGTCTTTTTCCCTCCGGCCTTCCAACTAACACTCTATATGCATTTCTGGATTCACCCTTACGTGCTACATACAATGTGTGCAGTTCTGCGTTGTGTAACTTTCTCCATTCTCCTGTAACTTCATCCCTTTTAGCTCCAAATATTTTCCTAAGCACGTTATTTTCAAACGTCTTTAACCTCTGTTTCTCTCTCAAATTGAGAGTTCATATTTCACAACCATACAGAACAACCTGTAATAAAGGGTGCGGCAAAACATCCTACCTAATTTACAATTTAAATAAAAAACATATGGATCAAAATAAGGAAACTGTATTAATATGAATGGTATCTAAACAGTGGGAAATTTAGGTTTACATGCGTGAATCGTCAAAATTTCCGATATTGGAGTGGACAGAACCCTCGTGAACTTCATGAAAAACCACTACATAACGACCGTGTTACCGTATGGTGCGCGGTTGCAAGAATCGGGATACTTGGTCCTTACTTTTTTGAAGAGGATGGTGCTACTGTGACAGTGAACTCTCAGCGGTACACTTTTATGATCAACAATTTTTGCACCAAGACTCAATGCGCTGCAGATTGACTAGGTGTGGGTTCAGCAGTACGGAGCCACCTCTCACACAGCTCAGATTTCTCTCCAAGTCCTGAGACAGATGTTTTTCGGACGCTTAATTTATTCACGTGGCGACGCCCTCTGGCCAGCACGATCACCAGATCTTGCACCCTGCGACTTTTTTCTATGGGGGCAACTTAAGTCTGAGGTGTTCAAACATCGGCCGAGGTCTTTGCCAGACCTAAGAAATGCAATATAGAAAGAAATTGGTCCTATTCCTCAATAAATGCTAGATAGAGTGAGGCAGAATTTCCGAAGTCGCATTCAACAATGCATTGATAGTGAAGGACACCACTTGAGAGACACGTTATTCAAAAAATGAACAATTTCCCACTGTTAAGTTACCATTCATATTAATAAAGATTCCTATTCAATTCTTGTTGTTTTGCGCATGTCATTTGATATCGCTATGGCAACGCATGTAAACCTAAATTTCCCACTGTTTAGATACCATTCATATTAATAGAGTTTCCTTATTTTGATCCATCTGTTTTTTATTTAAACTTAAATTAGGGAGGATGTTTTGCCGCAATCTTTATAACTGTTTTATAAATTCTAACTTTAAGATTTTTGACAGCAGACTAGATGACAAAAGCATCTCATTCTTATAACAGGCATTTCCTAAATATTAAAAATAATAACAATAGTAATATTTGACAGTTGCAGGAAATGGGACCTAAATTCGATTTCTTTGTGGTTTCAAAAAGAGGATGAAATACTGAGCATTAAAAAAAGTATGGTTCTAGATGCTAGAGTTTCTGATATATTACTCGTACTTATTGAATATTGATATTACATTATGTACCTTTCGAGAAAAATGCAATTAGTTTTCACTTGTTTCCTTAGCAACTACAAGAAAGATTTAGGTATTTAAGAAGCACTGTGTAAAACTACGTCCTAGTCTAGTACGTAAAAAAGCCTACAGGTAGCCCGAGATGTCAAAACATAGAAATGCAGTTTCTACACCACAAATTCGTTATTTTATTCTCCTGTAAAATTTCCTTTCGCTCGCAACGGGTCACATATAATAATGATAATAATAATAATAATTTTAACATGATCCTGTGGTGATCTGCATACCAGACGAATACACGGAGGAATTCCACCATAACAGGACATCACATTGACAACGGACAATCATCCGTACCCTGTGAGAGATTCGAACCCATGTACATCGCCTGAGGGAAACACCGAAGCGTTACTAACAGTTATTGCCATTGTAGTAAGCATTTCCAAGTGTCAATATCCAATTCACAGGTCGCTCTCGGTATCGTAGTTGGTATAGCGCTGGCCCTCAATTCTCGAGGTTACGGGTTCGATCCCGGCCGAGGTCGACCGCATTTTAGTGTGTTTAAATGCGACAGGTTCATGTCAGTAGAAACATTGAGGTGTTTGGTCTTGTTGTTGGAGCTCGTGGTGTGATTCCCAAGTTCTTTGAAAGCTTCAGGAAGACTTTTGAACTACAGACGCTTACTACTGACATCATAACTTCAGTTTTGAAACGCTCTTGCCAAATTCTGAGTCATCATATTCACTCTGTTTAATTTCTTTTTTCTTCACTTTATAATTAATATATGTTTATTTTAATTTTCTGTCAACAAAATTTATGTAAACATTTAATATTGTAAAATTCATGCAGGAGAGTATAGCCTACTGAGTTCTTCTGGGCTACCTCCAATGGCAGGAAGTTAACAATTTAAATTAAAATTTTTACTATCATGTAAAAGAACTCCTGCGGGACAAAATTCCGGCACACCGGCGACGCTGATATAACTCTGCAGTTGTGAGCGTCGTTAAATAAACCATAATTTTAATTTTAATTTTCAACTCACAAATGCTGTAAAATTTATAAATTATTAAACTGATGAGCAAATTCAATTTACCTCGTAAGAAAAATATGTAATAAAATTAATGAGTACAGTACAGTTTCTGTGTTTAATCTTACTTTGATCAAATGGCAGATAGTTCACTTTTAACCCTTGAGTGTCTTGTTTTATCTGACAGCTATATTGTAGATGCTTCCTATACTGACTGACTAGCTGTCTATCATCTTGTACATTCCGAAGACAAACAAAGGTGCAATGGACAGATGCTGCTACATTGCAAGATAGAAGACACAATATATGTTGAGACAGGCTACACTAGATGGCACTCAAGTGCTATTCTCAGCTGTCATCCCCACAATGTGCTTGCTAAGGCCTGGGGGCTGTGACGTCAACATCGGTTTTGAGATTTCGATGAACATTGCAGGAATTCCCTCTCTCGCTCTACCCACTCTTTAGATGTATAGATGAACATCTATACCTGTTTGCTCATACACATGCTTGAAGCCTTCATATCTACGGTATCCATGCAGAACTTGGGTATCTAGGACACATCGATAAAGTACAGAAGTTCAGCCTTCTCCAAGTATGACGAGTGAAGTGACAGTCTTTCTGCTTCTTAGGCTATATCAAGTACTGGACGTATTTTCATCGATATGGATCAATTTTCAGAAAATATTCGCAGGACGTTAAAAATCTTTCCCTTTAAAATGATACAGTTTCTTATAAGAATGCCTAGAGTAGCGAGATACGATATAAAAAGGAAACATAAAAAATAAGTTTGAATTATGAAGTGTACTTGCGTGTATTCATTCATTCATTTATTTATTTATTTATTTATTTATTTAGCCTGCGAGTTACTCCCTTGGTTTGAATTGTAAGTTTAGTTTAAATGTAGTTTTGTTTATAAGTATATCAGTGAAGCGTGGTGAGTCAGTGAAGTTATGTTTTACAGTGTAGTGAATAGTTTCGATCAGTGATAATTTATAGTGTCAATGAAATGTATAGTGTCAGTGAAATGTGTTGTTTAGTGTCAGTGAAATGTGTTGTTTAGTGTCAGCGAAATGTGTTCTAAAGTGTTAGTGAAATGTGTCATAATGCCAGCGCAGTGAGTGAGATGAGAGTAAAGTGAAAGATTATCATCAGTACCAATGGGCCTACACAGATGTAGGTTGTAATGTAAAATTAGGTTTCACTTATTAATTGGATTATTTTATGTATTACTAGCCGTACCCGTGCGCTCCACTGCACCTGTTAGAAATAAATATAAAGTAATTACATAATTAAAATAGGACGTTTGATTCAGGGAACAACTTTTACAACAGCGCAAGATAATCTGCTTCGCTCATTACCCAATTTTTTTTTGCAGTGCATTTATTGCATATATATTTTATGTATTTTAACACGATTCAATTGAGCATAGTTAAAATTTGAATTATAAAATAATGGATTGCTAAGCTAACGTACTATTACTGCATACTAAATCAATACACTCTCGTTGTTCGTTAAATCTCTGAGATTAAAATGAGTGTACATAAATATTATTTTAAGAACTACAGAAAACGAATGTACAAAATAGCTTATCAAATTTTCTGTGCATAAGAAGCTATTTTAATCTTACCTGTCCTCGATTTACTCAGACGTTACTGTAATAACATTATAGCATTATGTCCGTCTAGAGAAACTGCACTTTCCAATGGTGAAATAATAATTAATTATACAAGTTGGTTAATTTAGCCTCTGACATTACTTCATACAAACACAAAAACATTCTCTGTAGGCTATGTTTAATAGCTTTCGATTGTTGATGTCCAAGGCCTCTGTTTCGATTGTTGTTGTCCAAGGCCCCTTATAGTCGCAGTCATTTGTTCTTAATTCATTGCACCGTCTTAGATGGCGTTATTTTAATTTTAAAACTCATTTATCTCATTAAATATCAGTCCTATCAAAATTTTGTAAAGAATACAACTTATCGGAAATCATTTTTAAAGAAACTTTTGTTATGTAACATTTTTCACAAAAATCAGTAATAAGCCAGATATTTCGATTTATTTAATTCAGGCCCCCTTATAACCCCCCTTTTACATAAAATATTTTGAATGCCATATAGCCTGAAATCTAAGTTACAACGAACTTAATTTATATTCCAATTTTTATATAAATCGGTTCAGCCATTATAACGTGAAAAGGTAACAAACATACAGACAGACATACAAACAAAAATTTCAAAAATGCGATTTTCGGTTTCAGGGTGGTTAATTATATATGTTAGGACCAATTATTTTTGGAAAATCGAAAGTTACCAGAAAAATTTCGGCTACAGATTTATTATTAGTATAGATTATTAATTGTATTTACAGTGTAGGCTATAATTGTATTATGTATACTTATTGTATTGTGTATATAATTGTACTGTGTATCTGATTATATTGTGTATTGTAATTTTATTGTGTATCGTTTATATTGTGTATATCACTGCCACCGGGTGCTTGCCCACTTGCAGTGTAAATAAATACATACATGCATACAACTATCGCTGCAATTGCTGAAAAGGAAGAAACTCACAATCCAAAACACAGTACTGTACTTCTTAATTCTAACCGCAGAACAGAATGCAGGAAAAGTGAAAGGATTTGTATTAGAAGTTATAAAAGTCTAAGGATATGAAGTCTGAAAGAACGGAAGAAAATCTCTATTAATACCGCACCTTGTTTGAGACCGGTAAAAAAGACGAGTACAAAATGACAGATTTTTGTTCTCGATTCTGTAACAAAATTCTCTTCTTTCTCCTTCCGCTTATTACTGTCACTTAATATAGTTCCTTTCAATGTACAATACATTGCAGAATACTTTTTTCCGAAAATATTTTGGACAGAGCACTCGATTTTATGTACTGAAATATCAAATTCAATGTAAATTTTATTTAGTTAATAAGGTTATGAACTCTGATGTAAGAAATCTTTTGACCAGAATAATGTACGAAATGGAAATATAAAAATTGAAATTTATCCTTCGAAGAGGTGAAAAAAACTCAAATATCTTGGAGCAACAGTAACAAACATAAATGGCACTCGGGGGGGGGGGAATTAAACGCAGAATAAATATGGGAAATGCGTGTTATTATTTGGGTGAGAAGCTTTTGTCATCTAGTCTGCTGTCAAAAAATCTTAAAGTTAGAATTTTATAAAACAGTTACATTACTGGTTGTTCTGTATGGTTGTGAAACTTGGACTCTCACTTTGAGAGAGGAACAGAGGTTAAGGGTGTTTGAGAATAAGGTGCTTAGAAAAATATGTGGGTCCAAGAGAGATGAAGTTACAGGACAATGGAGGAAGTTACACAACGCATAGCTGCATTCATTGTATTCTTCACCTGATATAATTAGGAACATTAAATCCAGACGTTTGAGATGAACAGGGCATGTAGCAGGTATGGACGAATCCAGAAATGCATATAGAGTGTTAGTTGGGAGACCGGAGGGAAAAAAGACCTTTAGAGAGGCCGAGACGTAGATGGTAGAATTATATTAAAATGGATTAGAGAGAGGTGAGATATGATGTTAGAGATTGGATCAATCTAGCATAGGATAGGGACCGATGGAGGGCTTATGTGAGGACGGCAATGAACCACCGGGTTCCTTAAAAACCACAAGTAAGTAAGTAATCTGATGTAACGTCTTTGTCTAGTGTGCATAAATGGATCACCGTCGTGTTCTGCGTAGGAATAAAATTTCGCCGTGGGTCTTTACAGTCATACATTTTTACAAAATAAATCTTTTATGGTATGTAGTAAACATGAGAAAGAAAGTCCTTCGAAAAATGTTTCTATCTGGCGGACTCCGATTTCATCTGCGACAATGATTTTTATCCCCCTACATCATGCTGATGATTGGATTAGGTAAGCGCTGCTTGTACAAGTCATACTAGCAATGACAGTTGTCCACCGCACGTTTGATCCTGAAATGAGCAGATCCGGGTTCAAATCCTGGTTAGAGAAAGTTACTTGGTTTAGGTTTTATCCGAAGTTTTCCCTTAACCAATCGAAGCAGAATTGCTGGATAACTTTCGTTGTTGCTCTATTACGTGATTAGAAGAAAGTATATAAAAACTAGAAGAAATAAAGTACTCTAAAACAATAAAACATTGACTGACTGAAGTATTAAACTGTCTTTGCAATCTCATCATTGCAAATATTCCGCTAGATGACAATAGTGTGCTATGATCAGTTGTTCTCTTGTTACCACAGTTGTGCCAACTATACAATCTTCATTGAACTCTTTCATTACTACTTAAGAAGGCTTTTTGATTCAGTTTCAATTTTATTAAAACAGTAACATTCCACTTAAATTATTAATATAGGCCTATATTAACCCTTTCCGCTCGAATGAGTCCATTTAGAATCACTAACATTTCTGTAATATCTGACTCATATGTTTTACCTCATGATTCCATTTGGTATCCTCAGAAGTAATTTTGTTCTTTACGATATAATGCAGCACCCGCCAATTTCTTGGCCAGTTGTTTTTAGGAAGAGGATTGCTTTGTTTTTTTGTTTCTCCATGATCTTAGGTCAAAATACAAGATAGATGGAAAGAAAAAATTGTTTCACCCACAAAAAACAATTCAGGTCGGAAAAGATTAAACAATCTCTGATACATAACTATTCAAAATCTCATACAACAGCAGCTATAACATAACCTAAATGATATAAACAAGATAAATGATAGAAAAGTTTTGGGGTGCTATGCATAGACATTTCGCTAGCCCGCGCTACGAGCGTGCTAAACTAGCCCCGGCTATCGCCTGATTACTTGTAAAGGATTCATATCATATCATATCATATCATATCATATCATATCATATCATATCATATCATATCATATCATATCATATCGCTAACACTGGTTTATAAATACGAAAAACGTTAGTTCTCTGATCATCCACCGGAAGTCCGCGCTAAGAATGTCTATTAATATGGCCCTTAATTAAGAATGATGAAATAAACATGAATCTTTTTCAAAGGTAGAGTTATAGAAACAAGGCAAACAAGGAAATAAATGCTAGAGAGGTGGCAAAAACAAACAAATGCTAGGGAGATGACAAACATTATAGGATAAGTAGCCATGAATGATTGAAACAAGTCTTTCCATACCGTTGACGTTGTAATAGTGTAATAGTCATAATAAAAGTAAATAAATAATTTAAAACATCTGGTTAAATATTTAATGAAGTCGTCTTGAACTCTTTAAGCTATGTTCCGCATTAGAGAATTTGTTAGCTTCTGCTTAATACTGTATTCTAGTGTCTGACAGTAAAAGGAGCTAAAATTGGAAAGGGTGAAAGGGAGGATATTCGTGAAATAGATTGCTTAAGCAGGTTACACCAGCCTACTAATATACAGTTCCTTTGAATAAATCTCATGGCAAATTCAATAATCAATACTTCACAGAGACGGAAGGCAGCGATCTCCTGATCCTGTTATTTGCTTCTTCCCTTCAATTTGCCGTCGAGTAAAAGCGTATTTCAGTTTGTTACACGGAGGATATATTTTAGAATTAAAACGAAGAGAAATTTTACTTCATCATATTTTCATTGTAAATTTAATCTGACATAACATTTTCAAACAAATAGAGTGTGGCTTCCAGGAAGGAGTTCAAATACCGAAGGGAGCAAGTGGATTCTGTGGTAGGCAAAGACGGTATTATCTGGGTTATGGTCTCTTGGGGTACTTGGAAATCCTCCGTCATCATTCCACCATTGTCCAGGACTAATAATGGTTCTTATCACCGCTCAGTAACAACTAAAAACCACTGCAGCTTACTGTGACCTCCAAGGGATCAGTAGAAGGAATTCTGCGGTAAATGTATTGCGGTGTAGGTAATCCTTGGATTTGATGCCGACGACTGATTATTTGGATGAAACCACAAAAACCACATTTTACTATTAGCTCAATTACGAAAACAATGTGTTGTCTACTAAGGTTGGATAAAAAGTAATGGCAACAGTTCGATATTTCTGACATGGCTTTATTCACAGCGGTACAACATTTACGTACCTTCTATATAGTCGCCCGCCATATTTATTACCTTTTGCCAAATGTTTGGAAGGGTCGTACACCATCAGCGCGTCCATCTTTGTTGATGTTCCGTATTGACCGCCCTATAGCACGGATAAGTTCATCTCTGGTATTTTACCGGGTCCCTCATAGTGGTTCTTTCACTTTGGTGAAAAGATCGTAATCGCATGAACTCATATCGGGTGAGTACGGTGCATGTTCCAGAATCTCCCATTACCAGCGACGCAAGAGGTCCTTGACAGCAGCAGCGATGTGACTCCTTGCATTATCATGAAAAATGATGGGGTTCTGTACCACCAAGTGTCGTCGTTTTCTGCTGAGGGCTGGACGAAGATGGTGCTGCAGGAACCTGCAGTAGTAGTCCGCGTTTACCGTCTGCCTTGGAGGTACAGCGTGGTGCAGTATTACCCCATCAATGTCATCCGCCATAATGAACACCACCTTCACAGCACTTTGTGTAGGGCGCACTTTCTTCGGACGAGAAGAACCTGGATCCTTCCATTCATTTGATTGACGTTTCAAGTTTGGTTGGTTCGTATGAGCGATATGGCAACGCTGCATCGGCACATGCTTCACGCAGTCCCTGAAAACATTCTTGTGCACTACGACCTCGTGTCACTTCAATTTTGATCCAGGAACGTTGCTCTAGTTTTGTAAACATGGTATTAGGGCGCTAGCACTATCCCTATGAAAATCAACGTTCTACACACTGCAGTAGATTGGCAGAGTACTCGATACGCAATGGAGGGAGAAAGGAACTGGCCACCTTACCACATTATCTCCTGGCCTAGTTTCCTCATGAGTGATGCCTTGGTAGTGTTACTTGTGAGGTCCAGACCTGTCTTCGGACAATTGACTAAACAACAGATATATTGCTCCGATAATTTAGTGGAATGCGTTTGAGTCTAAAAAGCAGAAACTAGTAGGCCTACAACATTGTTTGTTGTTTAATTAATTAAGTAATTAATTAATTTATTTATTTATTTTTCATTCATTCATTGATTCATTTATCTATCTATCTATCTGTCTGTCTGTCTGTCTGTCTGTCCGTCCGTCCGTCCGTCTGTCTGTCTGTCTGTCTGTCTGTCTGTCCGTCTGTCTGTCCGTCGGTCTGTCCGTCAGTCCGTCCGTCCGCCCGCCCGCCCGCCCGCCCTCCGACCTGCCTGCCTGCCTGCCTGTCTGTCTGTCTGTCTGTCTGTCTGTCTGTCTGTCTGTCTGTCTGTCTGTCTGTCTGTCTGTCTGTCTGTCTGTCTGTCTGTCTGTCTGTCTGTCTGTCTGTCTGTCTGTCTGTCTGTCTGTCTGTCTGTCTGTCTGTCTGTCTGTCTGTCTGTCTGTCTGTCTGTCTGTCTGTCTGTCTGTCTGTCTGTCTGTCTGTCTGTCTGTCTGTCTGTCTGTCTGTCTGTCTGTCTGTCTGTCTGTCTGTCTGTCTGTCTGTCTGTCTGTCTGTCTGTCTGTCTGTCTGTCTGTCTGTCTGTCTGTCTGTCTGTCTGTCTGTCTGTCTGTCTGTCTGTCTGTCTGTCTGTCTGTCTGTCTGTCTGTCTGTCTGTCTGTCTGTCTGTCTGTCTGTCTGTCTGTCTGTCCGTCCGTCCATCCGTCTGTCTGTCTATTCTGGTAAAGACCATGAAATATACATTCAATGAGTAACAATAGTAATAATATTAACAGTAACACTTAAATATAAAAATTATCATGCACATTAAGGATCTTACATACTGATAATGAAATATTGACTAACATGATACATAATATGCAGTTTACAATTTATTTATATCCTAATTCCACTTTATATTAGGCCTAAATGACAATTTATACAAACACACAGAATAACCTACAAAAATCGGTTAACACTCATAAATCAATTCAATGTAAAAGTATGTGTAATTCTTTATTTAAATTGTTTAACCGTTCGGCAAACCCTGACATGACGAGGTAAGGATTTCCATAGGCGACAAACTGACTCGGTGCAAGAGGATGAGTAGAAGGAGGTACGATGACTAGGAATGGATAATAAAGTCTGATGTTAATTCCGCAAAGCGAGTTTGGAATAGAAGTGAATAAAGTCTGGAAATTCTGCTATCTAATTTTACGTGCTTCTTTCTTCACTAATACCTTGCTTGTTTATTTATTGTTAGATTAATAATATTTTATAATTTCCCAATATTGTTATAGTTTCTTCAAACTTATAAAGTAGTTATAATTCCGAAAATTAGAGTAGGGTAGAACATTTCAGCTACATAGTGTTAGGCCTATACTGTTACTTCTACAAAAGTCAAATTTAACTGTATTAAAAATTCGTACTCATATAAGTGTGCGCTGTTTCGGGAAAAAATGACACTCAAACTCAGCGTTAAATGCAGTTTCTTGTGTGTAGTACATTTTATTGATCATAGATTTTACTGTTTCTGTCACTCTAAAAGCATTTCACCATGGTTACTGTTCGTGTCCCCTTCGAATATTTGTTGAGATAACACGCCTCACTCTACTGGCAGAGAAGTTGCCTATACAAAACGGGGATCTGACCTCCATCGCTAGTCTGATTGTCAGAGACCGCCGGGTGAACGCTCTTCTATTTCATGTGAAATACTCATTGACAGAATATATCTGATGAATGCCTTTGGTCGTATGTTACAAAGCCCTAATAGAGGAGGAATTCCCACTGTAATATTATAATACTACAATTAATACAGTACAAATATGAGTAGAATTAACAAGTTTCGTATGCCACTATCAGTAATATGCGTTAATACGGTGTAGGCTACGACTGCTGATTTTAGAAACAAGAAACAGTGTGTTAGTAATGGTAAAATTTATTATTATTGTTAGGAATTGATTTTTCTCATTTTTATACAAGGAAAAAAAATGGTACATGCATTAATGTTAAGGCTTTACAGAAAGTATCACAATTGGATACTTTAAAGTAGAAGGGTGCAAAGTGCCAAAATGAAACATTGGAGATAAGATCAAAAATGTAGCTATAAGAATAATTGTACACATATTTATGTCATGATTTTTTTACTGAGTGAAAACAGCAATAGTACAGTGTTTACTCATTAATAATAGTGGTATGTACTCCGTACTTAATTATATGAAACAGATTGTGAAAAGGGTTAAGTAATGGGTACAGTTGCAGTAGAATGGTGCAAACTCCAATACCTATTTTTTCCTATTCTGGAGCAAGTTTTACTCACAGATCTGCCTGTAGAACTGCCTATGCTCCTCATTTGGAAGATAGGGAGTCATTTCTTCAGTAATTTTCCTATTTTATGTTTTAACTTGAAACAATGCTGACTGCACATCTTTCATGTTTCACGTGAAACACTACCTGATTTACTAACATTATACTGAATGCAACATGCTTTAGAAATATTCAAGTTCTTGATGGAAATTAGTTGATCAGCAACATCTTGCATATTAAGGAAATATGACTCTAGCATTGAAACGGTTTGAAATGGTTTACAACTTTAGAGTAATGTACGATTTTAAGCAGGCCACTAGGAATGAAGGCTTTTGTCACTTTCTGTCGTTTTTCAATCAAAGCGAAATCAGAATCACATTGCAAGAAACTGTGGCCACTGAGAAGGAAACGTTGTTCTATGTGCTCAAATAAACCTATGGCAACTGAAAAGAGACACATCAAAACCATTACACGATTTTTGTTTTCAGCTGCACAGTTATCAGATTCTTCTTGTTTGTTATATCCTTATTCATCAGTTTTAGTACACACGAGGCAATCTCATTGGCACCTCTACTCGCGATGCTTTCATCCCACATACACATGTGAGACTGCATTGTATCACATGCACAAACTCCAAAGTTATAACGTGAAAGCTGACATCTGTAAAACATTTCGCTGTGTGTAAGTTTGGGCACAAACATGACCTGTTGAAGATGCATTGCATTCTATGATGTAGCTCAAGAGGGCGCTTACCGTCTGAAACTGCATGGTGCTGCAACGTAACATCTAAATATCTCGCTTAAGAAACACAAGTGGATGTAGCCTCTTTCATACATCATCCTCCTAGGCACATTGCACTTTTATGCATAATAATTTCGTTTTCTATGATTTTGGCACTTTGCACCTTTCTACTTTAAAGTATCCAATTGTTCAGCATTTAGGAACATCGGACAATGTGCTAGGACATCTTCCTATACATATTTTCAGGGTCGTATAGCCTTTCTCTATTCTTCTCTATCGTGATTAATTTTAACGGTGAAATTATTTATGTATTTATTTAACCTGGTAGAGATAAGGCCATCAGGCCTTCTCCTCCCTCTTCTACCAGGGGATTACAACTACAATATTAAGAATACAATTACAATTATAATTACTATTAATATTAAATTTACAAATACAATAAAAATCAAAGTACTAAAAGATTAACTGATTAATAAAAGCTAGAGGGTTTATTGTAAAAGTTAAGAAGAGAGAAACATTTTTTTATTAGTTAAGTAAAAATTAAACCCACTATACGCAGTAAGAAAATGCTTAATAAGTTTGCTTTTGAACGCTATTAAATTCCGACAGTCTCTGATGTCACTGGGTAGAGTATTACACAAGCGCGAGAGCGAGATTGTGTATGATGATGAATACGATGATGTCTTATCTGTTGGTATGGCTAGTATGCGGCTATTTTGCGTGCGTGTGAAGAGATCATGATATGATGACAGGTAACTGAAACGGGAGGCAAGGTAGGTAGGTGTAGAGGTGTGAAGGATTTGGAAAAGGAGAACAAGAGAATGAGCATTTCTACGTTCGTTAAGCCGTAGCCAGTTTAGAGTTTGGAAGGATGGGGTAATGTGGTCAGCGCGACGGACATCGCAGACGAAGCGAACACAAGAATTATGAACACGTTGTAATTTTTGCGACTGGTTGACATTGAGGTCAGTCAGTAGAAAATCACAATAATCGAAGTGGGGCATTACTAGTGTTTCCACTAGTATTTTCTTGAGTGATAGCGGGAGGAATTTTCGAATGCTGTTTAAGGAATGTAGTATGGAAAGCACTTTTTTGGTAATATGGGTTACTTGGTTATTCCAGTTTAAATGCGTCAAAGTAAACTCCAAGGTTTTTAACACAGGAAGCAAAAGAGATTATTGTGTCCTTTCTGTAGCTATCAAATTAACCCAGATAAGACTGACGTCCTATATATAGGACCCGGACGTTTTATTTTTTTAACATTGCTGTGTAAGATTTTCATAGTCGGCAATCACGATACCATAATCCTTATGTGTTATAAATTGCCTCCAATTTTTTTTCTTATATTTAGTCTGTCATAGTCAATGTTATTATCATATTTGTGTGAAACGTCCGGTGTCCTATATGTAGGACGTCAGTCTTATCTGGGTTAAACACAGTGTTCAAGTCGGTCTGTGTCTGTCAATAAATCATTTCGAAATAATTGTTTATATTTACTTTAAATCCACCACTTAGCAGGAGAGGACTTATCTAATGATAAGCAGTGCAAACAACTGTTTAATAGCAATTAGCGATCCAGCGTTAACTTCAATATTGCAGATGATATGATACTGTAATTGCTATCCGTGCGTCTAGTCAGCATAGCACCACCCCCTTATCACTGTTGTTTTGATCCTTTGCACTGTTTATGATTCGTTTATAATCCGATAGAATATTTTAACAAACTTCTACGACTCTTTCTACTGCATACGAAATTGCACGTAATTTACGTCGCATAGAAAACCTAATTTTTACACGGTTTTCTACGCGACGTAATAAATTATTTTTATTGACATAAATTAATAAGTTAAATACTTTTCTTCAAGACGCTTTGTTACTATGTTTTTAATTATAAAGTCACAAAAAGTAACAAAATACTATTTCATAGCTTCTCATTATTGTTCCTTAAGGGGAAGGATCCACAGGAATGATGAGTAAAAATTAACATTTTATTTTTTTATTTTCAGTGTAAAAATAGTTCATAGTATTGACTTAATTTGAGCGAAATATCAAGGTCGTTAGAAAGAAAATAATTTGCTTTTACTCCATTTTTACATAGCTCCAGTCCCTTTACTGTGTGCTCAAACTTCTCTGTTCAATATCCGGGGTTTGTTTATTTCACATTTTTCAACTTTTAATATGTGATATCTCAGACAATAATAGAGATAATTGAATAAAATTTTCAGGATATATTCTCACATTATACATGAATAATTCTGTAAGAAAAAATTGTCGAATTGCAAATTAAAGAAGAAGTTAAAAATAGACGTCCAATTTTTCTTTCTGTTCATAAAAATGCAAAATAAAAATAGAAATATAAAAATTAATTTTTCTTAATATCTTTCTTTCTTTCTTCCTTCCTTCCTTTCTTTCTTTTTTTCCTTTCTTTCTTTCTACCTTTCTTTCTTTCTACCTTTCTTTCTTTCTTCCTTTCTTTCTTTCTACCTTCTTTCTTTCTTTCTTTCTTTATTTCTTTCTTTCTTTATTTCTTTCCTTCTTTCTACCTTCCTTCCTTTCTTTTTCTCTTTCTTTTTTTCTTCATTCCCTCCTTTCTTTCTTACTTTCTTCCTTCTTTTTTCTTTTTTTCTACCTTTCTTTCTACCTTCTTTTCCTTCTTTTCTTCCTTTCTTTCTTCCTTTATTCATTTCTTTCAACCTTCCTTCCTTCCTTTCCTTCTTTCTACCTTTCTTTCTTCCTTTATTTCTTTCTATCTACCTTTCTTTCTTTCCTTCTTTCTTTCTTCCTTTCTTTCTCTCTTCCTTTCTTTCTTTCTATCTTTCTTTCTACCTTCCTTTCTTTCTCTCTTTCTTTTCTTCTTCCTTCCTCCCTTTCTTTCTTACTTTCTTCCTTTTTTCTTTCTTTCTTTCTTCCTTTTTTCTTTCTTCCTTTCTTTCTCTCTTTCTTTCTACCTTCCTTCCTTTCTTTCTTTCTTTCTTTCTTTATTTCTTTCCTTCTTTCTACCTTCCTTCCTTTCTTTTTCTCTTTCTTTTTTCTTCCTTCCCTCCTTTCTTTCTTACTTTCTTCCTTCTTTTTTATTTTTTTCTACCTTTCTTTCTACCTTCTTTTCTTTCTTTCTTTCTTTCTTTCTCTCTTTCTTCCTTTATTTCTTTCTTTCTACCTTTCTTTCTTCCTTTCTTTCTTTCTTTCTTTTTTTCTTTCTTTCTATCTTTCTTTCTTTATACCTTCCTTTCTCTCTTTCTTTTCTTCTTCCTTCCTTCCTTACTTTCTTCCTTTTTTCTTTCTTTCTTTCTTTCTTCCTTTTTTCTTTCTTCCTTTCTTTCTCTCTTTCTACCTTTCTTTCTTTCTTTCTTTCTTTCTTTCTCTCTTCACCTTAGTTTAACCTCTCCCTTTTTGCTTCATTTATACGACTCACGCCACACAGGCATTTCTAAAAATCATCAAACAAAATTGATTAGCAGTCTTTTAGCTTTCATTTAAGACAAGGTTTGTGATTCTGTGATACTTTTGAAAGCAGATATAGAATTTTCTTTATAATATTGTATTTTTTTGCATTTTTTATGTCTGTGACTGTATCATAAAGGGCAAAGGGGAAAATGTTGTATTTAAAGGGCTTCATACATTAATATGAAACTATGTTAGGGAAATAGAGGTTCTACTTAAAATAATATCGTCGCCTGAATGCAAGAACTAGGTAACTCGAAATTTGCATTTTTTAGTTACCGCTTTTATAGCATAGCAAAAATAGCATAAAACGTAATCCAGGAACTAGGTAACTGATCGAACGATACCAGCGACATCTATTTTCCAATATAACAAATAGGTACAAGAAAACGAGACATATTTCTTAGTGCAATAAATAAGTAAATAGGCGATGTCACAAAATATGAAAAATCAAGTTACCTAGTTCTTGCATTCAGGCGACGATATGAGGAGAGAGATTTTCTGTAGGTCCTTCCCCTTAAATCTTATAAATTATTTGTAACTCCCAATTAGCAATTACTGTATGACGAACTTGGTTTTATTTCCACAGAAGTTGAAAATGAAAGCTGCGCGAAATCGTGTCTTACTCTACGGATTATTTTCAGTGAGAATTGTGATACACAGGAATGAATCAAAATTTTTTTTGAAGTGATGTCGGTCAGAAATCAAGTTTCTTTATAAATCCGTCCATTTTATTCTGGCTGTCATTATGTTAAGAGCTTCTCGTTGGAAATTGCTATTCAGAGTGTTCAATTATTCAAAAAAATATGTCGGCAAGGAAGGCCAGCCTAATAATCCAAAGAGAATTGGAAAATATATTTCCATATTCCGATTTATCATGTTGCAGGCACCTGTATATTAGAAATTTGGTGGTATCCACTGGTTTTGAGTAAAATTATCATTGTTTTCCATTTTACAGGCATTTGTGCTTTTATAATGTGGTTAAGTACTGGTTCGGTGGTAGGGGGCCGCAAACAATTGTCTCGCCCAAAACTGGATCGCGCCTTCACAGAGCCAGGGAATCACTGCCCTAGCTAATAAAGTTATTGTCCACTATATTCTCAACTGTTTTAGATTAAATCACTTTCGATGTCTAATCTAAGTGAATAGGCCATGTCAAAGTGTGAGAATGTTTAAGTAACTATTTTTCCACGCATAAATCATTCAAGAATAGGTTTCATCTTTTCAACGCTGTGAAGTAATGAAGTGAAATTTCTGTCCGTTTCGCGTGCGTTATTCTATGCGACTTCCTCTTTTCACCATCTGCATCTTCTGTGTGGGTTTGCGTAGATGAATCCATCTGCTCCGAAAGTGGTCTACGTGAAATAGTCTCTTAAAGAATTACTTGTATTACTACAGTCAGATAAAAAAATATAAAGGTCTTTCCGGAAACCTAGAAACTCACCATAAAGTAGATGTTGATTTTTCAGCAACTGCCTCTGCTAGTCAGTGGTGCGACCTTCACCTAGTCCACACCTATGGAGTAACGGTTAGCCACGAAACCAGGTGACCTGGGTTCGATTTCCGGTCGGGACAAGTTACCTAGTTGAGGTTTTTTTCGTGGTTTTCCCTCAGCCCAATATGAGCAAATTCTGGATAACTTTCGATGCTGGATCCCGGACTCATTTCACTGGCATTATCACCTTCATCTCATTCAGACGCTAAATAACCTGAGATGCTGATAAAGCGTCGTAAAAATATCCTACTAAATAACCTTCACCTAACTACTGTCTTTGAATGTAGATGAGAAAACAACTGTCGTGTTGGTATGATTATTTCAAGGAGTTTTTTTATATTTCAGCATTAAAGTCCTTGCTCTAAATTACAATTATTAAGTTATGTTTCAAATGAAGTTTTCATCAGCTTCCTAATGCCCACTTTGGTAATGGAACGATTATGTATCCTATGACTACCTGTCAATTTGAAACTTGATAGATAAATTGCTACGCCTACTGCGGCTATTACCTGTAAAGGTCACGTCAAGTTTTGAAATGTACAGCTTCTACCAAAAGTTTAGGAACTTCCCTTGAAAAGTACTTATACTTATATGACACCCCTGGATGTTTATATTAGACCTAATGCCTGTGAAAAAAAAAGTATTTTTACTGCAAACCCAATCTCTCTATCTTTCAGACTGCGGTTTATACAACAGTTTTTCTGCTATGAAAACTTATTGAAAAATTCCATTTTTATAAGAGAAAAATTAATTACTCCAGAATGAATTTACGTAGATCAATGAATTTTGGTGAATGATGAGTGGAAGAGAGAAAAATTCTCTCCTGCAGCGGGATTTGAACCCGGGTTTTCAGCTCTACGTGCTGACGCTCTATCCACTAAGCCACATCGGATTCCCATGCCGATGTCGGATTGAATCCTCTCAGTTTAAGTTCCACCTCTTGGGTTCCCTCTAGTGGCCTACCCTCATGCACTGCGTCATATATGTATGACAGTGGCACAATGTCCACACATGTGCAGAGGTGCACTCGTTATGAGTGACTAACTGGCCGGGATCCGAGGAGTAACCACCGTCTTAAATCACAAAGTTATTATTTTTCGCCTATCATGTATTATTACGATGTACAGAAGTACATATGATATTTCCGTGCAGAAATTCTGTGTCATCTTATGATGAAGGATGAGGGGAACAGACGTGAAACTTAAACTGAGGGGATTCAATCCGACATCGGGATGGGAATCCGGTGTGACTTAGTGGATAGAGCGTCAGCACGTAGAGCTGAAAACCCGGGCTCAAATCCCGGTGCCGGAGAGATTTTCTCTCTGTTCCACTCATCCTTTATAATATGATGACGCAGAATTTCTGCACGGAAATATCATATGTACTTCGGTATATCACAATAATAAATAAATTTTGGGATAGAAATTAGAAATATCTCAAAGGCTTCTTGTGCAAATATTCCTTTTTATTTTAACAAATTACGACACCTCGTTCACGCATTAAAATCCAGATTTTTTTTTTATTTTCTTTAGGAAACATTGCCATTTTCTAAAATTCTCTCTTGAGTTTGAAATTCGCAAAAAATTGAACCAGGACCACCACTGCCACTTGCATCATAACATCGGGAGTTTTTAATACTGGTCGATCAGCTTATTCCACAGTTGCGGAGTTTGCTACAAGTGTGGAAAGGTTAGATTTCTTCCTTGAAAAGAAGTAAAAAAGGGTCAAAATTCAGGAGTATGGACGTGAAGTGGCAGATTATTTGGATGGGGGAAGAGTTTCTTGAGATAATATCACAAAATTCATTGATATAAATACATTCTTTGTAAAATAATTATTTTTTTCCTACAAAAAATGTAATTTTTCAGTACGTTTTCGTAACAGAAAAATAATTACGTTATTTATTTATTTATTTATGTATTTATTTCTTTTTATTTATATATTTATTTATTTAATCTGACAGGATTAAGGCCATAAGGCCTTCTCTTCCATCCTACCAGATAGCACATATATAATCCAAAGTTTGAAAGATAGAGAGATTGGGTTTGCAGTCAGAAACAGGCATTAGGTCCCTTTATAAACATCAGGAATTTTCACATAAGTATAAGGACAGGAATGAAACATCCCTTTTGAAGGGGTGTCCTTAAACTTCTGGTAGAAACTGTATATGCTGGATTATGTCATCAAGTTCTTAACTGATATTTCCGAACTACTGTGAAGTAGATTAATGTGGACAGGCAACGTAAAATGAAGCTGCGTATCCACACAAATACAAAACTGATGTTACATTGCCACGCCTGGCTCCCAACATATCAGTTCAGTTTGATTCCGAACGGAGGAAGAGAATTATTAATATAACTGATGCGGATTGCGTTTGTCAGCTCATTCCCCGCGTTGTGCATTGTACTAATACATCCGAAGCCATTGTAACCTTTGGTGAATTATGACTCGGATGTAGATTAAATGTGGGCGTATAGGTGATATGACCACGCAAAGGTTAGGTTCAGGCACTACGAAGCTCTCAAAACCAGTAGATATTTCAAATCAACTGAACCTATCTCCTTAGCGTTTGTGCAACTGAACTCTTCTAAAATCCACTATCCATTCCAACACATAAGATATCATCGTATTCATCGTCATACACGATCTCGCTACTCGCTTGTGGAATACCCTCCTAGCCAGTGACATCAGAGACTGTTCGAATTTGTCAGTATTCAAAAACAAACTTATTAAGTAGGGGAGAGTCGGGTAGTATCGGACATCGGGTAATATCGGACAGTGAGTTTCTTTCATCAACAACACGATGATAGTACCTGATTGACATGGTTACGTTTCTGTGATGTCGCATAGAGAAACTTAACCACGTCATTCGGGTACTATCATATGGTGGCACTGTCCGATACTACCCCACTCTCCCCTATCTTCTTACTGAGTAGAGTGCAATGCAGTAAACTGAGTATTCTAACTTATTGCAAATGCTTCGAAATTATTACTGTTTCGTTTCTCTCGATATTTTTACAATAGGTCAAAGTTACTTATTTTTTAGATTTTTCTTTAATCACTAATAGGCTATATTGGGCAGTTAGTATATTGCAGGAGTACATTTTGTGCCCATTATGATCAGTCAACATTTTGCTTTAGTACTTTTTGTGCTAATTATCATCTTATCTTTCTACTTGTATTTCTTTTACTTGCCTCTTTTTCACTTTTGCATTTGTGTGTGTGTTTTTTTTTTTTGTATTTGTATTTGTAATTATATTTCCATTTCTTATTTATTTAAGAGATATTTCTCTCTGCATTTGCTTTTTATATATGCCTATTTGTACTTTAGTGGGTATGGTAGAGAAGGCATGATGGCCTTAACTCCACCAGATTAAATAGATAGATAGATAGATAGATAGATAGATAGATAGATAGATAGATAGATAGATAGATAGATAGATAGATAGATAGATAGATAGATAGATAGATAGATGGATGGATGGATGGATGGATGGATGGATGGATGGATGGATGGATGGATGGATGGATGGATGGATGGATGGATGGATGGATGGATGGATGGATGGATGGATGGATGGATTAAATGAATTAAATAAAATATAAATAAATAAATCAATGAATGAATGAATTAATTAATTAAATGAATTAAATTAAATATAAATGAATGAATGAATGAATGAATGAATGAATGAATAAAAGCAAATCCATCTATTGCGGGTCCCTGTCACCAATAAATAAATAAATAAATACATAAATAAATAAATAAATAAATAAATAAACAAACAAATAAAACAATCAGTAAATCAATCAATCAAATAAGTAAATCAGTAAATCAATCAATCAATGAAATAAATCAAATAAATAAATAAATCAGTAAATCAATAAATCAATGAATGAATGAATTAAATGAATTAAATAAAATATAAATAAATAAATAAACAAATAAATAAATAAAATGAATTAAATAAAATATAAATAAATAAATGAATGAATAAATGAATAAAAGCAAATCCATCTATTGTGGGTCTCTGTCACCACGGCATGCCGCGTCCTCAGGTTGCGGATAGAGGAGACGGCCTCCAGATATGGAGGTAGGTGCGAATATATTGAATAAGCAGTCGCAGACACGCGATGAGGGATTCGGCGAAGGGCTAACAACCCACCACCGTAAAAAACAGCTTGTTACGAAACCTTCAAATAAGCCTCGGAATGGGACTAATTCTCTGGCACGACCACAGCATAGGGTGTTAGTTGGGAGGCCGGAGGGAAAAAGACCTTTGGGGAGGCCGAGACGTAGATGGGAAGATAATATTAAAATGGATTTGAGGGAGGTGGGATATGACGATAGAGACTGGATTGATCTTGCTCAGGATAGGGACCTATGGCGGGCTTATGTGAGGGCGGCAATGAACCTCCGGGTTCCTTAAAAGCAAGTAAGCAAGTAAGTAAGTAAATAAAAGCAAATACTTAAATATTAGTAAAAAAAATAAGTAAATAAGAAAATGATTAAATAAGTAAATATGATAATATTTTGTTCACTTTCAAATCACGTTGTTACATAAGTAATTCAATTAGTTACATAAGTATATACAGTGACATCCTTACATTTTTATTGTACCTTCTTTTTCGACTGTACCATGCAGGCACGTGCTTATAAACCGAGGTAACCGTCAGAACGCTCTCGCTATGCTGTGTGCAGTCTGAAGGGGCACAACATTCAGTTGCTGTGTGTCTGTTGCCGATGTAAGAGTGATATAGTGTGTTCCGAAGACATGGTTACTTTTTCTGTGTAACAAAGAGCTTTTCCTATTGAAGCATACTTCAAGGATGGAGTTGGAAATTGGAAGTATGTGACCGTAACCGGGCAGTGATATTTTCAAATTTTTCAAGACTTTGCAATACCAGCGTTAAGGAATCATGATATCGAAAACATTGTTTTCATGCAACACGGCGCTCCACCGCACATACACAATAATGTAAAAACATTATTGCACAACACATTTGGTAATCGTGTAATTAGTAGGCATTTTCCGAACAGTTGGCCTTCTAGATCACCAGACATAAATCCAGCTGACTACTGGTTATGGGGTTATCTAGAAGAAAAGGTATTTCTTAGTAGACATACTATATTCCGGGTCAACTTACTTCATATCCTAAGGGTGAAGCCTAACCATTTTTCCTCCATTACTACATATGCTAGTGGATTGTGGTGATTTACTAGTTTGCAGGTTGAATTTTCTGTTGCCAACATAGTTTCGAATTTTAATACTGACAGATACTACAAATGGTAGCGATTTTGTAAATGGTATGTTGGCAGCTGAGACAAATATCGACAATATATTTTGTCGGTACTGGAGTTCCATGAAATTAAAATTGTACTAGATTTCTGAGCCGGTTACTGGAAGCTAGTGAAATTTGAACATACTAATAATTAATTAGTATCAGTATTAACATGAATACATAATAGTTATTTTATGTGTTGCGTTGTGGTTATAATTCAAGACTATAATCAGGTAAATTTTTCGAGTTAGTGCTAATAATTTCATGTGGTCAAACAAAATACATTTTTAGGTAGCTCTCGTGAGTCAATTGTTTAGTCAAACCAATGAATTTCGTATTACTAGACAAAATATTTGATATGTTGATCCCTTTCCCGTATAGTTTGCCTATGAAAATATCTTACAAATTATTGAACTATTTAGAATAACCTTCCAACATAAAGTACGGTAAGTAAATAAGTCATTCAGTACGTAGGATCGTGTGATATCTGGTAACAGTTGGCAACACTGCCAAGACGGCAATATTTGGCGTTTAGAAACTGTTCTTATGTGACCCTCACTATACACGTGAGGAAGTTAAACAGTCAACGGATGTCATTGAAAACATCCCTAGGAATGTGCTTACTATATAAGCCGTCAGAGCAAAAGTGGTGTAAGTCAAAATTGGATAATGAGGTTTAAAGTAAAAATTATGT
Source organism: Periplaneta americana (assembly GCF_040183065.1). Classification (NCBI taxonomy): domain Eukaryota; kingdom Metazoa; phylum Arthropoda; class Insecta; order Blattodea; family Blattidae; genus Periplaneta; species Periplaneta americana. The sequence goes on along the minus strand of NC_091117.1, from coordinate 188,611,858 downwards.
AAAATACAGCGCAAAGTAGCAATTAATATGTCGTTCTTGCTATCCACTGACTAAGTACTAATAGTTTAAATAAATTTAATATTAATTGCTACTTTGCGCTGTATTTTACAGAATGTTTACTTCAACCCTTATTACCCATTCTTGACATACACCACTTCTGCTCTGAACGGCTCATATGCCGTTTATAGCATAGAAGGAAGACTATTTCTTATTGAACAACACGGTGTTGGTCATATTTAATTTGTTCGTGTTTTAATAAAATCTAATTTTTAATAAAATTTAATCTATTTATTTATTTTTGTGGAATCTAAAAATTTGACAAATTTATTACAATTTAAAAATGGGAACTTACATTTGAATAACCTTACATTTTAAGAAATAACTCAAGACTCCTTTCCTGCACTACTTGTATTCTCTTTGTTCTTTTATTGTCCTTATTCTATCTGTATTCCCATTGTGCAAATCAAGCTTTCAGGTATAACTCCCTGTAAAGTTTATTTGAATAATTTCGAGGGAAAAATTGTTCCGGGGCCGGGTATCGAGCCCGGGACCTTTGGTTAAACGTACCAACGCTCTACCAACTGAGCTACCCGGGAACTCTACCAGACACCGATCCAATTTTTCCCTCTATATCCACAGTCCTCAAAGTGGGCTGACAACCATGAACCAACCAACATTGAGTGCACACTAACTCTGTGTGACTTAAATTGTGACTTTCTGTTAACGAACAGTGACGTGTATTATGCAAATCAAACTTTAGGTATAACTCCCTGTAAAGTTGATTTGAATAATTTCGAGGGAAAAATTGTTCCGGGGCCGGGTATCGAACCCGGGACCCATTGTTCTTCTATTCCCAACAAATTTAAAGACGTGAACAACTTCCCATAAGTATACACTGCGTCGTTATATTCACTAAGGTGGTACATAGCCCGTTCTTGACTTTAATTCCTTGAGCTGTCTTGTATGACTGGAGTACCGAGTTCGATCACCAGAAGACAGACGTAAGGGGACGGGCATGGCGTCCAATTTCCTGTGCGTTGTGCTATTGACAGTGATCGATGTGTGGACCCCGAGGTGATGGATAATGTTGCGCTGGCGTCGTTTGTATGCAGGAAATAGCTCGAGGAGCGTCTCCTTGTGGCTAGACCACTTCCACAGATTAGCCCCTGCACCGTTGGATAGGCAACCCGCCCCAACCTTTGCCCTCAGCAAATTCCTTGATCCATAGAAACCCTCAACATTAACTCAGTAGTAGTGGAAAATCCCACCCCACGCTCTGTCTATAGACATTGCTTAGACGGTTTCGTAACCTAGCAACTTAATGCTAACACCATCTAGCAGGGAGCCCAACTGTAATTAATAATGTACTTAATACAAACTTAAAAATTAATTTCCAATATCAACTTTTGTATCTTAGCAAGCACTTAATATAATTGAGACAGATTGCAAAGCGACAAAAGCAGTTAGCTTAAATTCTTAATTTTCTCTTACATAAATTTTGAGTTCTTTAGGCCCAGTTTCACCAAGCTTCGTTAAAATAAAGCTAACAGCATCTTAACTAACTTGTTGTTAAAAATTAAACAACCTGTTAGTGTAATGGTGTTTCATCAACCATTTGAGGTACTTTGTTTAGGTAACATGATGTTAAGAGTAATGTAACAGGAATCAAAGAAGCAGTGATTTTATGAAAGTTTACTGCAAGTGCCTTTAAGTTAGTGCTGCTTATGATTAGGTTTTCTCCGGAGCGGTTGTTTGCGCGCTTTCAATCGGAGACCTCCGGTTATCTCCGATTGATGCCGCGCAGGTTGTATATGTGCTGTGGCGCAGACATACACTTTCCGTTGAGCATTCCTTTAATCGGATCAGGTAGTGATTCGAGTCCGCTGACGTCCGCGTATCTTTTAAAATAAGTTCTAATTTGTTGTTGTTTATTCTCTCTTTTATGTTAATCTCTCTTTTTTTCTTCGGCTCTTTTTTTGTGTTGCTTAAAGTGCTACGTTAGCTGACAGATTTTTTTTCTAGTTTTGAAATTCATAGTATATGTGGAAAGGCGTATTAGTTTTATGTCATTGATCAAATTAATAACATTCAATCTAACTGAAAAACTAACGCAGAAGTAAAGCTTTTCAGTAGCTAATGTAAACATTTATACTTTAATTCTCCTAGAAACTCTCGTTTAATCGCAAACAGGGTTTGTCAGTTATTATTCTAATCGGTTTGGTTAACGTAAAATAGCCTATATTAAGGGAGCTTCAGAATGAAACAAAAGAAACGTGGGCTATCAATGGGATAAAGTTTACTGTCCAACATAATTTATTCAGATTCTTCACCGGACAGGATTGTGATTATTGTGTTAAAGGGTGTCAGTATTTGAACTGCCTCTTCTAAAACGCGCCACTCCTGCTCTGTAATAAAAATATAGGTGGATATCAACTTAAGGATAATTGTAATTATATTATTACCAGATGTTTCTTTAGTTTCATTCAGAAATATTTTAATCCAAACAGTAAAATATAACTAAAGTTGTCTAAACAGTAAAATATAACTCAAGTCGTCTTGTAAATATTTCATTTGTTTTTTATTGCCTCGAAAGTTACGTTTTAGAGAAATTTCAAGACTTTTTCATAGACTGTGAGCGTTTGGGAACAATAGCACTAAAACAATTTAAAAATAAATCGTATCAAATGTTTTGCGTAATTGTTTTCATCAAGTTCGCGATTGTGCGATCGCTTCAAATGGTCTAACAAATTCGAAATTCCACCACCCTTAGAGTAAATTCGCCCACAAAGTTTAGAGTGTGCGACTTTATTATTACCTTCAACTAAATTAAAGAATTTCCATGCAACGGATATCCGATTTGGTGCCATTTTATTCCACTCACAACTAACGTCAGTCCGTACGCGCCGGTCGTCCTTGAGCTAACTGTCGCTTCGCTCCGAACCCCCGTATCCCTCCGTATGTCACCTGTTCCACCTACGGTAGTACCGGAGATCACCGGTGGAGAGCTTTATTCGTAATCTCCGATTTCTCCGCGGTAGTAGTCACTCCGATGAGCAGCACTGCTTTAAGTGGTATATTCATTTGTTTTAGCGGAAAATTCTATTTTTTACAGTATGGAAGTATTGGAGACTAACATAATTACAATGGAAATCGAGAAAAAGAAATTGTAGGGAGCAGTAATTTTACCTCATATGAGAGATATAATTATTTTAGTATATCTAATAATTAATTATAGGAATGTAATTGAACTCAAACGTAGTGATGGAACTTACATTAGAAAAAAGAAACAAGTATGGGTCTCTCTAACCCAAGATTTCAATCAATGGTTGTGGAAACGCGAACTATGAAACAAATCAATGTTATGAAAATATTAAAAGGAAAGCTAAAGCGGGTCATGCACAAGATACAGTGGAACGTTTGAAAACTGACGGTAGTACTCTCACTCTCAAAGTTGATATTTCTACGAAGATTCTTTCAATTATCCAGCATCAAAGAGAACCAATAGAAAATGAAAATAATTGTGATGATGAATACTACAATGGTAAGCGTTAACATTATTTTCATATCTTATATATCTAACATCATTGGTCATGATTACATGTGAACTGTTAAATCAGTGAAATAAAGAAATATCATTTTGAAAATATGCAATTATATCTGAGTATTAAAACGAAATAATAATCACAGAAATGCTTAAGTTAATAAGCACATATCTCGTCACTGTGGCTGCAGTGCTAATATTAATATGAATCATTTTAGTATTTATGAACGTATCTATTCTGAATAATTAAAAATGGTGAAGAAGTGATTGCAGCTAATTGTTTTCACTGCAGATATATCTCGATATAATGTTGTTGTTTTCTAATGCCAGGCGTTTGACAATAAAGTCATTTGACCTCTTGCACTTCAATATTTTTCAAAGATATTATCATGGTCAGCCACTGAAGCACAGATTTTGAGGTGTTCCGAATCCATTTCTTGGTTTGAGTTGCACAACGGGCAGTTAGGGGACTGATATATTCCAATTCTATGCAGGCGTTTGGCCAAACAATCATGGCCTGTTGCCAATCTAAATGCAGCTACAGACGATTTTCGTGGTAAAGCGGGAATTAACTGTGGATTATGATGCAGAGAGTTCCATTTTTTCCCTTGTGATTGTGTTATCAAATTTTGTTTGTTGAAGTCTAAGTATATAGATTTAATAAATTTTTTCACAGAGCAATATGTAGATTTAGTAACAGGTCTGTAAGTAGCAGTGCTGACCTTCTTTGCTAATGCACCCGCATTCTCGTTTCCCAGGATTCCACAATGGGATGGTATCCATTGGAATACAATTCTTTTATTGAGTGATATTAATTGAGAGAGCATTTTAGTTATTTCTGCTGTTTGAGATGAAGGTGTGTGTTTGGAGACTATTGATAGAATAGCTGCTTTGGAGTCTGACAATATTATTGCATTCTTAAATTTATTGATATGGCATAGAAGATTCCTGAGACTTTCACTTATTGCAACGATTTCTCCATCAAAACTTGTTGTTCCATATCCAAGAGATCTATAAAGTGAGAAGAGACAGCACGTAACACCTGCACCGGCACCTTGTTCTCTGGAGATCAAGGATCCGTCGGTGTATAAATGAAGCCAGTTTTTTGGAGGGTACCTAATATTAATTGTCTCTAAAGACAATTGTTTCTCGATATAATAATGCGGCGTGTAACATATGTTCTCTGGCAGCCATGATTCACGCTGCAACAGTACGTTAAGGATTTAACTGCGGGAGTAAGCTATGTTAATGTAACAGTGGGTTTAACATGATGTTAGCAATAACAAAAGTTGATGAAACATCTCTTCCGTTAAGTTTACTCTTAATAAACTGCCTTAACGACATGTTAAATATTTAACAAAGATTGGTGGAACTGGGCCTATAGTCTCATAAATAACTATACAGCCGCATTAATGGAAGTTTATTTTGAATTGAATATGGAATTGAAACTTTTACTTCTTAAATAAATATGTAAGTCTTTTCAGAATGTTACTTTTTTATATTCTCCTGCCATTCTCACATTGAACTTGTTAGAGATAAAAAGTAGAATGAAGACATTTTATTTTTTGCTTTTTTATAACGACTCTTACATTCTTCCTGATTCTCTTTTGTTGGTTAAAGGACTTTGCCTCAGTTTCATTTTGATGGGAGCCCATCGTAGCTGTTACATGTTTACGCAAAACCTGTTGCTTCTTCTTTATTGAAGATGAACGTCTTGTTGCATTTGCCCTATTTTTTCTCTAAGCTGAGAGTGTAATGCTGATTTATTATTTTAAAGAAAATTAGTTTTGGATTCTCACTGTTGCTATAAAATGTATAGAAATATGCACATGATGTCGGAATATTTGTATTATGAATATTAAGTAATAATTAAGTAGTATATTACGATACAAGATTGGGAAGTATGTTTTAAAAAATCGAGGAAAAGTTAAGAGCGAGTTTTTTAATTTCCGAAATTTTGTAATACATTTCACAAACGTATATTTTACAATATTTTTTGCACGATTATATTTTTAAAATTGCAAATACAATATATTTTGCCTTGAAAATTTAGAGCAATATTATTCCAAAGTCTTCGCAAAATTGCACTGCGATACAATAACTGCACTGTAATGAGTATATTTCAGTATATTTTTGTTATGAAGCATGGTTTCTCTAGCAACAAGTTTCTATGTGGAAATTCTAACTTTCAAGGCCTAAGAACAATAGCTGTAAATACAGAAAAAAAAACACGATCGTCCAAAAACTTGTATTTATTTCATAAAAGAGGTAGATTCTCTACATTAACGAAGGGGCTTATTTACAAGTGTATGTCATTAAAATTATTTGATAAATAAACCATTGTTAGTTCTAAAGTAACACATTTAAATTGTAGCTATGACATTAAATGTCAAATTTTAAAATTTAACGTCTCCAAAATATTGTAACTGCCGAATTTTCTAATAAACAGAAGAAAGTTTGACCCTATTAGATCATCTTCGGGTTATTGAGAACAAATATATGAACAGTATGGTATCCATGGTTAAAGCAAGACGCTATGTTACAACAAGTTAAATATTAAAATATTAAATGTAAAATCATCTTCACTCGTACTTAAGGGTATATGTACGTGAACGACCACAAATATTATCAGAAAATGCAGGCTCTAAATTTCTAAAATTTTAGTCTATAAGGAAATGAACTCACAATTGGACAAAAATTACAAGGTACCACAACAAGACTTATTAGAACTTAAATATCTGATAACAGTATAAAAAGATTACTAATAATATATTTTAGAATTCACTTTTTACTTTAAATTAAATTTTCCAAAATTTGAAAATTTTCACACATATTTCATAACTCCACAACCATTAGAGATAAAATTCTGAAATTTTGTACACTGATTTAACATGCATTTAAGCAAAAGGTAGACTACAATAATGCCCATTTCTTTAAAAATAGAAAAATTGGGTCAGAAAATATTATGTAAATTTTAATATATTTTATATAGGACAAATAAAGGATTCATTGTATTAAAATAAACAACTCTACATGTCTGAGAGTCGTCTACTTTTCAGAAATAAGTGTTTATTACATCCAGGAAAAATATCGAACATGTCAGAGAGATCGTAACGATGTTATGGTTACCAAATGACGTAACTGCAGAATTTCTTTGTTTTTCTTTTTCATACTTTGATAAAACTGGTTTGAAAAATATTACTAGTAAGCTTTTTTACACTTTTATCAGATATTTAAGTTCTAATAAGCCTTGTTGTGGTACCTTGTAATGTTTGTCAAATTATAAGTTCATTTTCTTATAACACTTTAGAAATTTAGAGCCTGCATTTTCTGATAATATTTGTGGTCGTTCACATATATACCCTTAAGACTACAAACTTGCTAGATAATTTTATTTATCCGTTACTTAGATTTTTTCTTCTGCCCGAAATGTGTTGCTGACGGAAGCAACCTGGAAATCGTTATAAGTTCTGGTTAACCCCGTCTCTTGACGAATTTAAAAGTCAACAGCGGCACGTGTTACTTCATGCCGGAACTGTTGCTGTTTCCTTTTGTAGGAGTTTTCTTGATCCTCGCCCTTTTCACGCGGTTCCACAGGAAGCTGTTTTTCTGCCACGCGAGTGGACATTGTTTTCCATGTATGGTTGCGTTCGAAATGTCTTCAAGATCTAATATACTAGAAACTTCTTTAGGCCGATGTTATCAGAATTAAGTTGCCCTTGTCAGCTGTTCAGTACCATATATATTCCAGAACTTCAATAGACTGAATGTTTGTCAAATATGATACACTCCTAGATTTAATTGACCAGCGGTCTTCAAGGAAGAAACGCGTTCTACTCTACAGAAGTACTGTAATTAAGTCTTATAGACTTCTTTTAGCTCGAAATATTGTGACTTTAGTTATTCTTCTTTCTACGTAGTAGGGAATTTTTGCTGTTGTACCTAGAAGTCTCTCATCCATTTGTAAAGTGTCACTTACACAAAGCAATTTGCATAATTACCCTGTGTGCATGCTCAGACTCATATGAATATTTCACATATATTGGCAGATTTCTGTCACGATGAAGAAACTAATTACTACAGCATGTAAATTATGATTTTTACAAAGATATCAGTGCAAGACAAGACTGGGTAATAAGGGCCTAGAGAGCGGTTACAGAGCCATTTGAAGAAAAGTGCTTTCGCGCACGGAATATATATCCCACCAAAGGTCTCCGTAATAAAGTTAGTTCGTGCTAATTGTATGTGCAATCCATTTTGTGCAAATTATTATTTTTGCATGCATACGGCACGTTACGGAATTTTCTACTGTTCTTCGTAAACATTTACTTTGATGTTCATCGAATGGTTATTTTTTCCATTTTTTTCTTTCAAATTTTATGTTTTACGTTGACCATTACACTTTTATTCGTCATACTACTTTTGACCAATAAAACAGTACGAAAGGACGTATTTCAACCCATCATGGCTACTTATCGCACAATTTTATCGCGTCCCTAGCATTTGTTTAATTTTATCGCGTCCCTAGCATTTGTTTAATTTTATCGCTTCCCTAGAATTTGTTTCTTTGTTTGCCAACATTTCAAACTGCGCTGATCTGGACGTCAAAAAAAAAAAAAAAATTACAAACCACTTCACTCGATGCACAGAAGTTTCAAATATGACTCACATTGGGATTCAAGAATATGAATTAATAAAGATCACTGGTCATGCCGGTACCTATGCATCTTCCCTGAAATTCTATTTACAAATAAATGAGGAACACCATTCGGATATCCTGAATAAGTTGAGGAATAAACCATGTACATCAACGAGTTCCACTTCTTTTACGCACACGTCCAATATAACATCAACTGTTCCACCAACCACTAAAACATTCAAATTTGAAAATTGTACCTACTTTCAATAATTGTTTCTTTTAAAATTATTCATGTTTATTTTTATTTCATCATCGTTAATTAAAACTTTTTTGTTTATTTCATCATCCCTAATTAAAACTTTTCTAACAATTGTTTATATTATTTAGGTTATGTTATAGCTTCTGTTATATTATGTTATGGATAGTCACGTATCAGAGATTGTTTAGTACTAAGATTTATTGAAAATCATCTGTAAAGTGACGTTGATTACTGGGAACCGGATAATTGAAGTGGAATGCAACTGTTTTAATAAAAATGAAATTGAATCAACAAAGCCTTCTTGACTAGTAACCGTCTACAGAGTTCAATGAAGATTCCATAGTTGGCACACCTGATAACATCACATAATCACAACACAACACTGCCATCTAGCATGCATCTAGCGTAATATTTGTAATGTTGCGATGGTACAATAATACATTGAAGACAGTTGTATTTTCGTAAGTCAATTTTTATTGTATTGGAGTACTTCGTTACTTGTAATCTTTATATACTTTCTTCTAATCATATAATAGTCAATTAAATCCCACTCGAGTTTCGATTTTCTCTAGATAAATCAAAACCTCTAGTGAGATTACTGTTGATAATATTCTAGTCACGCGCTTTATCAGTTTGCCAATGGAATTCAGTTATTTTTGTTGTCTCTCCGGTTCAAGGAAGGTTCTTGACAATCCCGTTCCTCTGGTTTTAGAACGTCTTATGTTTCATCTTCCTTGAGGTCTATATCAACGGTCGTCAGCACAGAGCACCCTGCGGCTAGCGTCTCTTACCCGCGGAGAACACAGTGCACCATGGTGCAAATGCTGGGTAACTATCGGTGCTGGACCCCGGACTCATTTTACCGGCATTATCACTTTCATCTCATTCAGACTCTAAATGATTTAAGATATTGATAAAGCGTCGTAAAATAACCTACTAAAATAAAAAAAGCCATGGTGCATTCGTAGCTGCTAGCAGGTATGCTCTCTACCTCTTCCTGCTGCACGACGGGGCACACGGGACGGCTCCGCTTACCCTTTGCACATTTCAGCGAGTGCTGACGACCACTGTCTATATCAAATAGCTTGGATTGGTAAACGTATAAGGGACATTCTTTGTACGTGATGATATCGGTCAGATAATCATTCTGGGGTTCCAAAAATCCCAAATAAAGTCTTCACAGAAAATCAAATTTTGGGGAAATTTTGACTCTTGGTGCCCCTAAATTTTTAATTCTAATTTATAATTCTGGTATAGAAATGTTGCAAAAGTGATACTCTTCATTTATATCATATTTAATTTTTCAAAATTTTCAAAACTATCCAAGACACTGCAAAAAAATTAAAATTATGTATAATAGCCCTGTACTCTAGAGCAGGACTGAAGAGGGTATCTGCAAAACTTTTTATAGCTATCGCATTCACATAATGAACGTGCTTGTTTTGAAATGCGTGAATTTCATATATCAAATATGATATCAATATATAATTATTTTCTACTCTCTAATGCTTAATGACTTTTATTGATAACTTTACAGTTATAAAATAGTAATATACGTTACAAGAGCGATATGTTGACGTTTTCATGGTCGAGGAAAAGATTGAAAAAGCGAAACGTAGTTGAGCTTTTTTAATTTCCGAGAACATGAAAACAAACATACTGCTCGTGTATCGTACTTTATTTTGTGCGAAGGTCGTTTATTACATACCTGAAAGACGAATTTCTAATTAGTTGCAATGAAATCTCCATCTTGGTTTCTGTTTAATGACGGCAACTTCGGAACACCAAATTATCTTTCTTCAACATTGTTGCTATAAAATGTTTTCTGTGTTTACTATACTCCAGCAGGCCGTGATATACGTCTGTCTTTTTTCCCCCAGTCTATAAATGCGAACTTAAAACACACGGTAAGGTTATGTAATGATGCATTTTTCATTTTAATATTTTAACAATATTATTTATATAACATATTGAAGTAATAACATCGGCATCTGGAATCTTGTTGGTTTTTTTCACGGCTTCCTTAATGTTACTTGTATCAGGAATGCAATAAGTTTCGTGGAGTAGTAGACTTTACTTAATTTTTGCAAATATTTAAAAACAATAATTAACATTGCAATTTAGGTGAAATTGCAATGGTAAGTTTTCAATTTATAATTATTACTATGTTAAACGTCTCTAAAAATAATATGTTAAAAGCCTAAAGCAGTAAAATGAATGTCGCGCTTAAGCGGTAAGAAGAGGGAAATTGTTATTTGTGTTACGTTGGGAATACTGAATGTTGTATTTCACACTTACCGCGTATTGGTTCTATGCGGAAAACAAGCAAATACGCACGATCTCGCACAAATGTATTTTGTAATAGCTATGATAGGCCTACTATTGTGTTAAATTTATAAATCGTAGGCTAAGTCCTAACTTTTTCTCTACTGGATTGTACCCGAGCTCGAGTTCATGCTCATTTCGGCTAGCTATACGTATTTTTTTTATTTTAATTTACTTAACAAGTACATTTTCCGTTATTTTCAGCATGAGCCAGACATCCAACTTTATTTTACCTGGAGGCACGTAACTTGTTGTTATTCCATTTTGTTCCATTCTATGTACATGTTTATTCAAATCTCTTTGCTATGTCTCTATCCCTTTGTATTATACAGGGACATAATTTTATTTTTACTTCAATTTTTATTGTACCTGAGTTTCTGAATGTACTTCACTCCCACCCCTTCTACTAAGGATGTTCCAACTCCACGCAGAACCAAGACCGCAGATAGTAAGCAGTACTGAATTACTGAGTATAGTGCGTTCCAGAAATATGTTCGCGTTTTCCAGTGATGAAAGAGCTTTCAATATTGAATCATATTTTCGCACAGGTACTGTCCGTTTGCCTACGTCGCATCCCGATTTCCCCCACCTGCTTCTGCTCGCCCCTCTGTAATAGCTGGGCTGTTTTAGCTCTTTTCTGAAAACATTAATTTCTCTTAGGAATTGGGCGTTTACGTAATATTATACAGCTGTTTAATTTAACTTAAATAAAAGGGCCTCGTTAAGTAATTAACTGTCACGTGATTTCCTCCCTTTCTACAATCCTGCGGCATAACCACTTGGACGGACAGTAGATAGCATGTCTGAGTAATTTTATATTTTCGGGTCGGGCAGAAGTGAAGATTGAATTTACAGTACGTAGAGTAGGTACAGAATTATTTCAACATGAGTTACTAGTACGAAGGACGAAACTGGCAATTGGAATTAGATACAATAGTCTATAGTGCGATAATATGCACAAAAGAACTGAAGCCTGTATGGAAATGCACGGCCATCATTTTCAAAATTGTGTTTAAATATTCATATTATGATTATTTTTCAATTTAACTTCTTTCTCTATATTGTACGCTAATGTGCTGTAGGCAGTATAATATACACTGCAAAATGAATACGTTCGCATGGATAACTCACTTCGTGAGTAAAAACACTTATTCTTAATACAGTACTGTACTTTGATTAAAGAAAAACCTAATGAAAATTATCAAACTCAAAATCGCGATATTTCCTAGTTTACGTAAATGGATGAACTACTTTTCTTTTTCTTCCTTCCTATACCTAGTAGAGTGATTTGTGTTTTACGCCAGTATCATCGAACTCCTGTCTTGGAGGGGGGAGCAAGCGGTGTTTCCGGTTCTCTAAAGGTATAGACAGGTTAATATTAAAAATGTTAGTAAAAATAAAATGATGTCCCTGTATATAGCCTATATATATATTGAATAACGAAAGATAAAAATGTCTATAATATAATATAACATTCGATATATGGTTTGTCATTTGTTATAATTTGTAGACATATTATTAAAACACTTCGTATTTATTCTTACACTATACCTAGATAGAAAAATAATACCGGTAAATTATCCAAAATTAATTGTAAAATATAATGTTTATAACTGAAATATACATGCTGTGTTTGGATTGGTAATGATGCACCCAATACACATAACATGGAACACCTGAGCTAGCATATCGTCCCGTTTATCCTGTCTGCTCGGATCAATTCGCCAACCCGTAGCATATTTGCCTCCGACAATCTCCTCTTGCTGGCTAACATGCTGTTCGATACTTGTCCGCCTTTCGGGCAACTTTTTCATCCAAATTGTAAACAGCGCTTGACGTGACATACATCCATTTGTAATAATTGTAATTGTCATATTCTAAATGAATCTCCTGAAGTTAAGTATTTCAAAATAATAATCGACGAGTACTTACGTTAGGATAAATATGTTCTTTTTCTTTGCAATAGATTAAGAAAAATTATTCACTATTTTGTTATCCTACGAAATTACTTGTCTGTCTATACTTGAGTAGCCTAGTTACAAAGACCATATCCATTTGTCAACAATTTTCAGTAGAGGCCATAAACTGTTTTAGTTAGTTTAAGCCAACTTAGGAAGTTTAATTTATTTCTACAGTGTATTGGCAGCTTAGAATAAATAATTTGCTTAGTTTAAATATTTCATCTTCCATATATAATGAGATAATTGAACAATAAAAATGGACTTGGTCTGCTTTGTAATAAAGGTGGCTGTTTTTGTAACATAAATGACAGCACACCTCATGTGTTTGAATAGGGAAACAGTGATTTAAAAATTTCAGTATCTTTTATCTCTTGAAGAATAAACATTATGTTAATGCAACCATGAAATTAATTTGAAAAAATTCCAACATAATAAATAGAAAACACTGCATAAATTGACTCACTCTTTGGAGTAAAAAGATAATTGCTTTACAACTTTGTTACACAAAATAAAAAGAAATCAGTGTTATAAACATACTTTTAATAGAAGGTAATTTCACATTACAATGCATAGAAAAACAATGCAGAAATTCACTGACGCTTTGAAAGTAAAGTTATTGCTTTTCTCAACATTGTTGCACATAACAAAAAGAAATCAATGTTATTTTAACGTACTGTCCCATCTCCCATAACCACCTGCTCAGTCACATGACCTAATGCAAGCCTTTGATTGGTTCTGCGTGGAGTTTGCCGCTATTGTCATTCATACGCTTAGTAGGAAGTGGCCATCTTTGTAATGAAGGCTTGTTTTTAAAGCGTAATTCAACTCATTTCTGTCAGTTATTGACCGAAAATAATAGAAAATTCGGATTCAACTTACAATTTTCCATAAGAATAACTCTTAACCTCACTTTAAAAAAAATGCACTTGACTGTCTTTGCAACTAAGCTATTCAATTTACGAATAATTTACCTCACATTAGTACAAGATATAATACAAAATGGTTTTATAGGATATAACTGTGATTTTAATACCTCCCTCAAGACAATAACACTGCTACAGAAAAGAATAATAAAAATATGTCTTAATAAGCATCTTGGTTATTACTCAGAACTACTGTATTCTGAATTTAAAGTATTTAATATCTATTAAATTTATTGCACGGTCTTATTGAATTTCGTACATAAAACCGTAATATATTTAATTTGTATATACAATATATGAAGAGTCCACTGCAAGAATGATGGATGTCATTTGGAATACATTTTTCAGGAGAAGCACTTGAAAGTTTGAAATGCTTAGTGCTCAAAGCTTAACTGTGATTTTTCGATCATTACTGGACAATGACTATCAGTATTAATGCCATATAACTCTCTATGTACATTCTATATGTCTTAAGCTATGCATTGACAGTCTTGGTTCATTTTCGACAAGAAAGTGACATCCATCATTCTTGCAGTGAACTCTTCATATGTAAACCTTTCGATAACTTCCCTTTCTCTTGTGGGGCTGGTGGATGATCGTGGTCATCCGGAATTGTTCTTATGGATATTCTGAACAGTTCCTTCATCTTCAAACTTATCTCGCAAACGAGTAAATTGTGAGTCGCGTTGGTGCATCTCGTTGAATCTCCGTTCTAAACCGTCTTTGCACTTCACTTATGTTCTCAGTCTTCCAGTAGCACTGAGAATGAATTTTCTTTCCTCAAAGTTTAGTCTGATTTCAGCCATTATTTTAAGCGGTCACACTTGCAAAAATATTAAAAAGTGAGTTAGTTATGAGCTATTAAATAATGTATACATTTTTTAGCACCTTCTGTATATACAATATATATTTTCCTTTTTCTCTTTTCACTTCTTATTTTTTATTAATTAATTAAATACTCGTTTTAAATATTATGGAATACACCCTGAGCACAAGAATTTACTCTTTCTGGGAGTACTGAGTGATTTTTAAATTTTGTTATTAGGTCCTTTGAATTCGAGCGTTAATGATTTTATACTTTTTTTTTCGTAAATTATTATTGAATCGTATACAGCTTTAATGTATAATGAGCAGATATGTATAATGACGTACTAGAGATCGTTTGTTAATGTTCTGATTTAGTTATAAATGTACAAATGGGTCTGCTGAATGTTGGTATAGCTTGTAACAAGATGAGCCGTGCTTGTCCATTCTTGTGCCTAGTGCGAGAGTATCCTGTTAATTTACTGGGCAATCATCAACTTTTTTCCAAGTTACGCCTCAACTTTCTAAGTTGGGAGTAAAGTTTTGAAGTCTCGTAGCTTCCTCGACCCTCGACCTATGGGGTCCAGATGCTTCGTAATCCTTGAATGCAAGGAAAGTAGAAGTAGAAAAAAGTTGGAGGGAAAGAATGAAGAAGAAACGGAGGGAGAAAAATTAAGAATGACGTGAAATATAACAATAATAATAATAATGATAATAATAACGATAATAATAATAATAATAATAATAATAATAATAATAATAATAATGCTATGTTTTTTCTGGCACAGTTAAGACCGTGAGGCCTTCTTTTCCACTAAACCAGACAGTAAAAAGGAACCTGTAAGTATTTAAATTTTGCCTGTTTCCTTCTTTCTACTACCGATAAGCCGGACTTCGCTTAATCCGGACAGGCAAAAAAGCATGATGAGTGTGGAAAAATTTAAGAACCTTGTTTTGAGATTTATTTTTATACATTAGAAGTGTAGAATTACAATAATCATAATATTACACGTAAAAATATTGTGACCACTACTTGAGAGACTACTGCGAAAGAATATTTGTGAAGGAAATACATTCCAAACTGTAAAAGAATATATACTTCAAACCAACTTCCTCAGCAAGAATTTCGAGTGATGCAGAGTCAAGTCCGTCGGGCACATCATTGTAATTATGGGTATCACGTATGTACTGCTTTGTATGTATTTCTTTACATTTTACTGTATTCTATAGTGTATTCAGGCCTATACCCTTTAAATACAGCATAATAAACGTGTTTTGTTGCTATGATATGAAGGTGATAATGCCGGTGAAATGATTCCGGGGTCCAGCACCGAAAGATACCCAGAATTTGCTCGTATTGGGTTGAGGGAAAACCCCGGAAAAAACCTCAACCAGGTAACTTGCCCCGACCGGGAGTCGAACCCGGGCCACCTGGTTTCGCAGCCAGGCGCGCTGACCGTTACTCCACAGGTGTGGACATATTATGATTAAAATATGGGAGTTTCCATATATGACACTCAACAATGCATAATCTGAAAGGACAAATGAAAATCGTAGATGATTAAAATGGCACAACAACAGCGGGCACAATGTGTTCTTTGCTATGCTAAATTTGAGAATGTTAAAAGAGTTCAAAGGGAATTTCGACGTGAGTATGGTGTGCGTAATATATCTAAATACGATTCCATCATATTGTGGTATCGAACATTTGTAGAAACAGGTTTTGTGTTTAAAAAAACATGCAGGAGGTCGGAGGCGAAACCCAGTACGAGAAGCAGCTATGAGCGTATTCCGAATCTCAGCGCTGAGCAATCCGATGGCATCACGGTGTTCCGAATTTTAACGATGGCTTCACTGATGCTCCACCGGTGTCGCACCGGTGCCATCAGCTTGCAGATGTGGTGGCAGTCTCCATCAGGCGCCATCAATGAATCTGATTGGTTCTTGTATAGGGCGGGAATTAGCAGACGAATGACATCGTGCACTGTTGCGTCATGGCGTTGTGTTCTACTTTAGTTCTGCTGTATTGTTTGTAATGAGCACAACGTAAAAACAATATGTTAATGGCTTATGAGCGAACATGTCAACGGACCAGTTATTACTACCGGTTCAAGAAATAAATTGTTTATGCTCTCTTTTCTTTGAACGAGATGGCAGTACGGAAATTTCGCAAAATTTTGCTAGCGTAGCACAGACAACAACTTATACAGTCGCCATGACAGCCATAGATCCTTCCAGCAATTTTGTACCTATTTCGTTGCAGCGTGATGTCATTGTTGTCCACCGGTCCGGTGAGATTCGGAATACGCTGTATCTCTTGGCTTGGCCCCCCCAAACTCCCCAGATCTTACCCCTCCTGATTTCTTCGTGTGGGGTTTTGTTAAAGACATTGAATATTCACAGAAAACCAGGAACATTGATGATCTGATAGTAGAAATTACTCAAGTTTTTCAAGAAATCTCCTCTCTTATGTTACAACGGACATGGGCTGAATTGCATCACCGTTATGAGTTATGCAGGGTGTGCAATGGGGTTCATGTTGAGCTCTGAGAAATCTCCCATCTTTCAGTGTTGTATGCACAAAGTTTCAGCAAATAAAGTTCAGTAGTAAATTTTTTACGGTGTTTTTATTTTATCCATATCCAAACGGATCACCCTGTATTATTTGAGCACCATATTGAACCTTCATGGAAATTAGCTTCGAAACCTAGCCGTACCGTTTTCCCAAACTTGAATAACGCTAATGTTTGTTCATTATTGTGTTGTTTTACATTTGTAGACGTGGTCACAGCTCCGTACTAATAAAGGTGCACACAAATATCTGGTTGTTTCATGTGAGATCTATGGTGAACAGAGTGGTGGAGGGGAGAATTATAGCAGACTTTATCATTATAACATGGCTCCATTACAGCTATTTTATCCTGTCTCAGATTTGTTGACATGTCACGAGATGTTCAATTAAGGGGAGATGATGGTATTTTTTGGTGAAAAATGAGTAAATTAAAAAACAAATTCTTTAAAATACTCTGTGATATGTGTGGAATGCATAGCATAACATTTTGTGGGTATTTGTGCCCTTATCAGATGTTGAGTCGCCATTTTTAAACTTCCTGCGTTATGGATTTTTAAATTACCCGCCCACTTTTATTGTTGTTTCCGGTAAATTAAATTAAATTAAAATAATTTCTTTAAAATACCTTTTGATATGTGTGGAATGCATTGCATAACATTTTGTGGGTATTTGTGCCCTTATCGCATATTGAGACGTCATTTTTAAACTTCCTGCGCTGTGGATCTTTAAATCACACGCCCGCTTTTATCGGTTTCCAGTAACTTCATTTTTTTTTGCTACATTGCCAGACAAAAATGGATATAATTTCTGCACTATTAAAGATACGTGCATGAAATTTAGAACACACATTCTTTAGACTATTAGGAAACTTTTCTCCGTAACAGAATTTTGTTAATTGATTTCATTTAAAAAATACGTCTGTTTCTTTGCAAGAGAGGAAATCAGAAAATTGTTATTAAATTTTAATTGTTTATTTTACAAACGTAGGGACCAATATCAAAATTCTGTTACAGACAGTTTGTAGAACATGCTTTTGCAAATACATTGCAAAAAATTGTTTGAATCTATCTTTAAAAACGGTTTAGATATATAGGTTTTAGTACAATCCTGCATTGGGTATTTTTTTTTTCCAAATTTTGGCCCCCAAATATATATATATATATATATATATATATATATATATATATACATATATATATTTTCAAAATATTTTTATTTGGTTGAGTTGCCACAGTTATGAGCTCTCTATAGGCCTATACAAAAAATATTTTACACCAAATAGGAAGAAAGTTTTAAAAAATACCATCCTCTCCCCTTAAGAACTACCAATTGATATGTAGCAGAAAATCTACGTGAAATGATAATATAATAAGTCACATTGGTCCTCACTTCTCGACAGAAATGATAGTGATTAAATTTATTGCCAAGATCTGGTTACTAGGCGACGGTAGCCAAGAATAAAACAGTTGAGTTGCTCTTTGTTCAGAGGTAATTTGAATTTCGCAATCAATTGGCTTATGGGCAGAGATAAAGTGGTGGATGTTATCAGGCTTTTGGCAGGGCTCCGCCCGCTAATGAAGGGGAGCAGCGCCACGCACCCCATTATCTGCGTCCCAGAGCTGAATTAATGAAAGCTGAGTCCAGCTTTGTAATTACTCGCCTTAAAGACGAGAACTCATGCTTGTGTGCTGTTCTGCTTTCTTTCAGCATTCCTTCCATTCTTCTTCTTTAATTTACATTTACCTTTTCCTGATTTATTTAACTACTCGTGTCTTATTCCTCTCCTCTTCCATTCTTTCTTTTTATATTTCATTTTCTATTTCTTTCTTTCACCATGCATATTTTATTTCTCGTAATTTAATTTTCCCTGTTCACCTCGCTATTTTCAATCATCCTTATTTATGGTTTCATTTAACTCATCCATCTCTTCTATTTCTCGTCAAACTTTTCATTTCAATTTCAATATACTTTTACCTTACACTTTACGAATGTCCAGGTGTGATATTACAAAGGAAGATTTAGGATACTGGGTGTTCAGTTCAAAGTGTGTCATGGCTCGCTGTATGCCGTCATATGGCTAGTCGTTGAGCCTAGAGAATTCAATCTTCCTACACTTCCGCACAGGTGTATTACCTATGTGTCAGAGAAGTTGCATAGCAAGTACGGCGTTCATTCTGAAGAGTACTTACTGATATGTACGGTAACGCCGGTAGTGGCAGGAATGTGAACTGTTTGGAAACATGTACTGAGGTGAGTTTTTTTTCCTTACTGTCAGGATATGGGGAGAGGGTTAAGACGATTTCTTACGTATTTGTTGACATTAACTTCGACGGTCAACATGGACACGGAGCATTTGATTTGTATTGTGGAATGTTGCCGTACGCAACCTGTGATAACAAATACCCTGCGTACGACTTAGCCGCGCAAAACACAGTTCGAAAGAGGTTATGGTAGCACACAGACAGTACAGACCGCATCTGTTGCTATGACGTTCAAGTTATACCGTACACGTTCTCAAGTTCAGATTGAACGCCTTGATTAATAGGCAACTTCTCTCACATAAAAGCTGAAACTCGCTTCAAATCGCTGACGTCACTGTTGTGAACATAGAAAAAACTAAATACTTTCGTGTAGGAATGGAATGAAATTGGAACGGAATTTACGAAAGGGGGGGAGCACTATGGCCCAGCACTGTGACCTGTTACGATCTGTTGCGCTAACCCTAAAACTAGACGCATTCCCAAACCCACACCGGTTGACTACACTAAGGTTCTCTCCGTACCCAGTTTTCGAGCAGGCAAACCCCCCTCGTCTCCAGACTAGCCCTCTCCGTGCGTCGCCAGCCTACGATCGGGGAATGCTATGGAATGATGACGAAATGGAGAAATGTTGACGGAATGATGTAGATGCCTGATATGGGGAAAACGAAGAATCCCGAGAAAAAACCCAACTGCGACCTTGTTCACCACAAGTGTCACTATGGATTTTTCAAAATCCCCCCAGACCTGACCGGGACTCGAACCACCTGTGTGACAAGTCAGAGATCTGGAAAGTGCCTACTGATGACTTTGGTCGGAAAACGAACCTCAATTACGCGTGTTAACTCTACCATTATTTTTGGTAGGTTATTTTACTACGCTTTATCAACATCTTATATTATTTAGCATCTGAATAAGATGAAGGTGATAATGCCGGTGAAATGAGTCCAGGGTACAGCACCTAATGTTACCCGGCACTTGCCCATATTGCGTTGAGGGAAAACCCCGGAAGAAACCTCAACCAGATAACTTGCACCGACCGGGAATCGAACGCGGGCCATCTGGTTTCCCGGCCAGATACGCTAACCGTTACTCCACAGGTGTGGACAAGAATGGAATAAGACAGACTGTTACAGTAAACGGGGAACGCTACTAGAGCATGTTACAGAACTTCGTCATCTCTAGACTGAGGAATCACGATATGCAAAACATAATCTTCATGCAAGATGGCTCTCCACCCCACATCTTTATCCCTGGAAAACAATTAATTACGCAGATGTTTGGCGATCGTGTCATCAGTAGGTACTTTCCAACAATGTGACTTCCACGATCTCCAGATTTCAATCCGGCCGACTTTTTGTTATGGGGTTACCTTAAAAACGAGTTTTTCTCACACATCCAACAATCCTATTGAAACTGAAAGATGTCATCTCGCAAGAAATTGCCGATACTCCAAGACATTATCTGCAAAATGTTGTGCATGGTGTCGCAGACAGAATGCTGTACGTTGAACAAGAGAACGGCGGACATCTTCCCAATGTTTTGTAAACCCAGTTGTTTGCCCAACATGTGATGTTTTTGTTTTTTTCCTATTTCAAATATTATAATATTTATAGCCGTTTAATATTTTAACTGACTTTTGAAATACCCTACATAACTTTCGTATATCGACCTCATCTTCCAACTGAATATGGATAAAAAAAAAGTATGCTATCAATAATGCTCTGAGAACTGTAACTTGTGTTACGAATTCTATTTAGTATCTCTGTCTTGAAATTAATGTTTCTCTATAGTGGATGACTCGTGACGTTCGAGCCCTGTTTTATTCACATCTTGGTAGCTATACTGCTGCACATCGCCATCGAGCTTCCTGTGAGTTATTCGACTGATGATTGCGAGTGTGAAAGTTGATGAAACACAAATTATAGCGAATGACAGCGATAGAAAGTTGTTCTTTCTCAGCTATATTACGATCACCATTACTAAATTCATCTATCTATACTAATACTAATAATAAATCTGTAGCCGAAATTTTTCTGGTAATTTTCGATTTTTTTTTAAATAATTGGTCCTAACATAGGGTAACCTGTATAGTGATTGACCACTTAAGCTAATGAATAATAAAACAATGAAACAGCGGAAAACAGTGGTAACTTATTGAGAGAATTTTAAAGGCATTGGGTCAAGTGAAGATTCAGAAACAAATCAAAATCAATAAACAAAAGAAAAAATAAAATTTTAATGCAAAGATAAATTAAATAAACACAACAAGTCCACTTTTACAGTTATTGACCGTCTACTGCACAGTTATTGACCACACGCTTATTAGTGATTGACCGTCTACTGCACAGTTATTGACCACACGCTTATTAGTGATTGACCGTCTACTGCACAGTTATTGAATACTCATTTATTAGTGATTGAACAACACATTTTCACAATTTTCACTTTTTTCTTGTCTGTTTCGTTTCTCTTCTTCTGATCTTTCTCATTAAGAACTATTCGCCACCGGCGTAGCTCTGTCGGCAAAGGTGTTTGCCTGCCGATCCGAAGTTTCGTTCGGGCGCGGGTTCAATTCCAGCTTGGGCTGATTACCTGGTTGGGTTTTTCCGAGGTTTTGCCCAACCGTAAGGCAAATTTCAGGTAATCTATGACGAATCCTCGGCCTCATCTCGCCAAATACCATCTCGCTACCATCAATCCCATCGACGCTAAATAACCTCATAGTTGATACAGTGTCGTTAAATAACCAAGTTAAAAAAATAAGAAAAGAACTCTTCTCGCTGCCTTTTCTTTCATTTCTTATTCGCTTCCTTCCTTCTCTTGCCTCTTCTTCCATTTTTCTCTTTTGTGCCTTATCAGAAGCAAGTGTGTGTCATTTCTCTGATGTTATTACAAATGGCTTCACCCAGCACCGGACGAGGACCAAAGAACACTTTTCCTTCAACGGGATATTTGCTTCTGGACGCTAAGGTTGCTTTTAGGACATCAAACTTCTTGGCAGCTTCATTTAAATCAAATCCACTGTGGACAGGTTCTGAAGCGTTTCGTAAAGCTTCCCCTGTTTAATGCACTTTACCTGGCTTAGGCATTATAATATAGTATCAGTCCTGTAAAAATCCCCATAATTTAACCGATAACATATATAGAATTGGAGCAAATTGGTCATTATTCTAACAAATAATTTATGAACGACCAATCACTGTAGTTTGCGGCCATTCACTTTATAGTGATTGACCACGGGGCATTTTTATGTCATATAAAAAGTTTAACAAAATAATATTCTGTGGACGGAAACCTTATACCTTTTCTCACACTGTGAGTGTAAAAACGAGCACCAGAATTTATGTATCCTTTGCAGAATAAATAAATTATTGGATGCATTATTCTTAGCAATTTCTCTAGTTACTTACACTTGTTTACGTTCAGTTGCATTTCCAATCGATTTCAGTCCTGTCAGACAACAGACACTAACTCAGTGGGATGAACAGCGACAACTAACCACAAATAAGGGTTGCTACTAGAGGTATATGCAGCAAAAAGTGAAATCACGATCGTGGTTTATTCACAATATACTTGAAAAAAGGAAGCGGTCAATCACCGTATACTGGTCAATAACAACCTAGTTTACCCTATATAATTAACCACCCTGAAACCGAAAATCGCTTTTTTTTAATTTTTGTTTGTATGTCTGTCTGTCTGGATGTTTGTTACCTTTTCACGCGATAATGGCTAAACCAATTTATATGAAAATTGGAATATAAATTAAGTTCGTTGTAACTTAGAATTTAGGCTATATGGCATTCAAAATATTTTATTTAAAAGGGAGGTTATAAGGGGGCTTGAATTAAATAAATCGAAATATCTCCCTTATTATTAATTTTCATGAAAAATATTACATAACAAAAGTTTCTTTAAAAATAATTTCCGATAAGTTTTATTCCATGCAAAATTTTGATAGGACTGATATTTAATGAGATAAATGAGTTTCAAAATTACAATAATAACGCCATCTAAGACAGTGTAATGAAATAAAAAACAAATGACTTCGTCTATAAGGGGCTTTGGACAACAATCGAAAGCTATGAAACATACGGTAGCCTACAGAGAATGTTTCTGTGTTTGTATGAAGTAATATCGAAAGCTAAATTAACCGATTTTTATAATTAGTTATTAATTCACCATTGGAAATTGTAGTTTCTCTAGATGGACATAATGTTATTACAGTAACTTCTGAGTGAATCGAGGACAGGTAAGATTAAAATAGCTTCTTATGCACAGAAAACTTGATAGGCATTCGTTTCCTGTATTTCCTAAAATAATTTTTATGACCAAATGAGTGGTCTCT
Organism: Periplaneta americana; assembly: GCF_040183065.1. Lineage (NCBI taxonomy): Eukaryota > Metazoa > Arthropoda > Insecta > Blattodea > Blattidae > Periplaneta > Periplaneta americana. Next base: position 188,588,228 of record NC_091117.1, on the reverse strand, counting down.
AGATCAAAATGATCGCATTTTAATTTTGTTAATACAATTTAAATTAAATAACATAATAAACGATTTATCTTTGTATCAAACACGAATGTTCTCTGGATCAAATGTCCTATTTTAATTATGTAATTACTTTATATTTATTTCTAACGGGTGCAGCGGAGCGCACGGGTACGGCTAGTAAAATAATATACTTAAACTTGAACTTCAGTTGCCTTGTGTACGTCTACCTAAATTTAATTTTTTCATTAATGAATCGTTGTTATGAAGCTACTGAGAATTGCACTTGGAAGGTTCACTTATACTTAACAGCACTTCGTTTATGAGTGACGAATAACTTTTATGCAATTTATTATAATTATAATTAATTAGGGTGCTTCTGAGAATCAAATACTGCGGTGTAAGCAATTTGACGACGCCGGCTTTGAGTTCTTGTCGTGTTTGGCTGTTGCTGTGGCTGTATGGAACGTGAGTCCTGGGTTCACATCGTTATCACAATCTCGCACTGGATTCCATGATGAAACTAATTTGCCCAAACTCTGTAGCCTGCATCGGCAGTGGTCAGCGTGTTTGTCGGTGTGCACCTGACCTGACTTTGAAGGTCGGGTATCGAGGCCAGACATCGTGACCCAAATCAAGGGACATTGTCACTCCTTTTAGTTTATTTACACGTACAATTACGAGGAAATATTAATGGAGCGTAGACGAAGTGTATATAATACTATACTCATCTGTAAATACAACGGGAATGCACGGATTTATTGTTCAGAAAGAGAGAGAGAGAGGGAGGGAGAGAGAGAGCGGAAAAGGAGGAATAAGTTTTCAAACGATTACTTTGGCTCCATGTGTGAGTATTAGTTGTCTGTTTAGCTAATCTGATAAAGCTAGCATTTGAAAACATTAATTTTATTCCGCTTAATTATATAAAGTCTATTGAAAATGTATATTTTGTAAAATTGTTTCATCGGTGGGAACTGTTGGATCCCAATGGACCTCGAATTGCCTATTTTACAGGAGATGCTTGTATTGCCAGCTGTATCCAGAAATTAATTTACGTTTGAAAATCATTTGCTTATGCAATGAATGTATACCTGCATCGCCCATCGTGTTGTATTTTTGGGACGAGATGTTACATTTAACTAAGGGAATTGCGCTTATTGTTAGTTATTAATTTTCAGTTATATTATATGTAGGATTTTATACAAGATCACGATATAACCACCAGTCTGTTATTCAATATGACATTAGTATTTGAGATGGAAGTACAAAAATTATTCTTGATCCATAAATTTAATATAAAAACGAAGAAATAAAATTTGTTTGAAGAAACGTTTTGATTATCCAACAAAATTAATTTATTCTGAATTTAATGTACTGTTAAAATCCTCTGATTGAGGTTCTAGCTAATATGTATATCTATTTTATTATTGAATTTCCAAGTTTATAGAACCCTATTTTACCCGAAGGTATATTAGGGCTGTAATTAAATCATACATATTATAGCCCTGTACAAATAGTTACATAAAATATGTACATAATTATGACATAAAATACACATATTACATTAAATGTGTATGACAATGAAAATCATATTTATATTATACAAATACAAAGATATGATAAAATAGATACACAATATATATGAAATGCAGACATATTACATACAGTACTCTCCCAGGACATATCACACACATACTTGTTACTTAAAAAAAAAAAAAATAATAATAATAATAATAATAATAATAATAATAATAAGTAAGCATTTCGTAGAAATATACATATTACTTTTAGACTCGGTTAAGAGAGAAATTTTATACCAGACGTTTTAGATGGGCAGGGCATGTAGCACGTATGGGCGAATCCAGAAATGCATATAGAGTGTTAGTTGGGAGGCCAGAGGAGAAAAGACCTTTGGGGAGGCCGAGACGTAGATAGGAAGATAATATTAAAATGGATTTGAGGGAGGTGGGATATGATGGTAGGGATTGGATTAATCTTGCCCAGGATAGGGACCAATGGCGGGCTTATGTGAGGGCGGCAATGAACCTTCGGGTTCCTTAAAAGCCAGTAAGTAAGTAGTAAGTATACATATTACTTTTAAGGACGTATATGACATAAAAATGACATGAAATAGACATGACATACAAGTGCATGTTCAACACATAAGACATAGACAAATAAAAAGGAAAATTACATAAAAACATATATAATATGAAACGGTGATATTATAAATTATTGTAATTATTACTGTTATTATTAATAGTAGTAGTATTTCCTTTTATTGCAACCTGTTTGGCTCTGTTGCATGTTATATTAATGATAAAAAAAATAGAACCTGAAAATATATACTGTGAATTTTATTAGTAACAACAATGTAATTTATTCGTCACAACAATAATTCCTTTCTACAATTCGCCTTAAACGCTCTCGTCAACAATTGGATTTTTACTCAACACAGTATTCGTTATAGCACTCCACCGACGACAATGACAATTTACTTGGACTAGTACGAGCAACAATGAACTGTTAATCTTAACTAATATTTACAAAGTACTATTTACAAATCAGAACTGTTAGTTCTCAGTTCTTCTAGCTCAGTCACTCGAGTATCTCACAGTATCTCGAACCACAGATCTTCAGAGACAGTTCACTGTACTCGAACTCAGGTCCCTCCAACTGCGGTCCACTGCACTCGAACTCAGGCCTTCGGATGCTGATACAGTTGCGGACGCACACTCGAATCGAACTAGGGTACACAAGGCTTGCTTGCTCTGGCTTACTGACTGACTGAATAACTGAAAACTGCTGTCGTTCCTTCGCGTCCTTAATTTATAACCACAGCGACGTAGCCTCGAAAGTTCCACGCGTCTCTAGAGATGGCACTCCAGAAAAATCCAGAGCCCTCTCCTCTCTACCAGCACCAGATGCGCGCGCACTCTCTCGCCGTGTTGGCCCTTTCCCCTCTCCGCCGCGCGCCATCCCAAAGTGCTCCGCGCGATCTTCTCTCTTGCGGGACGCTGGTCGTGAGTTCGAATCTCACGTCGCTGTCACAATACAAACAAAATTAACACATTCATATACCCTTACTAATTGTATTAACTACAACTTCTCTTACTATGGCAGAAACACATAAACTAGCTATTTACAGTGAATTGTGAATATGTGATATGAATTTCTGAAATTGTCTTGGACAGCATTTCTTTTTAATCATAAAACATAGGGGTTTTTCAAATTGCCCAGAACATGAGATGACATGTGGCAGTAATAACAGGCGACTTCTCTCGAAAATTGGGCAATCAAATAGGAGGTTATGAACAGTCTGGTCGCTTTTCTCGCATTTACACATGGATTCATTTACATTATTGATTTTGATGTATATCTATGTATATCTATTATCATGCTGTACGTCCACACCGACCAATCCAATGTCCAGGGAACTGTTCGTCCATATAGTTTCGAACAATAATGCCATAGTGGGGTGGAGCGATATCTTGTTAAAAAAATGGGAATTCACCTCCTTCGTTTAGTAAATCTTGAAAGATGTTTTCTTGCAACATGTTCAAATAAGAAATGGTACTCAGGTTCTCCTCAATAAAATACGGTCCAATAGTACGATTTCCCCAAATTCCAAACCAAATCATTATTTTACCAGCACCTTGCAACATTTCTGTGGCATAACCCACTAGAATGAAGAATGATATCAATTCTTTCCTCTTTCGATAAGTCGACCTGGTTGGCGAGTTGGTATAGCGCTGGCCTTCTATGCCCAAGATTACGGGTTCGATCCCGGGTCACGTCGATGGCATTTAAGTGTACTTAAATGCGACAGGCTCATGTCAGTAGATTTACTGGCATGTAAAAGAACTCCTGCGGGACAAAATTCCGGCACATCCGGCGACGCTGATATAACCTCTGCAGTTGCGAGCGTCGTTAAATAAAACATAGCATTTAACATTCTTTCGATACTGCTATCACGAAAATCAAGAAATTTGTTATAGGAAAGCTTCAAATAATCACAAATATGCATTGAAACTGTCACAGGTTAACCAAACAGTAAAGCAGGAAAAGTTAATTACCAGAATTGCATAAAAATACCTTTTCAAAGCCTCCTTAGTACTGTACCATGTTACGAAATATCTGTAGATGCAGTAACTAATATCTGCGTCATTATGACAGTTATCTTTAAATAACTTGAAAATGATTAGAGATATCTCAAAACGGACTGCAACATTAATCTTAGCATGCAGGCTTTCACGGCCGGTGTCTAGTTGAAACAGAGCTTCCGGGCTAAGATGCCGTGGTCTACTGGTGCTGACGTTACCAGACGTTTCGTCTACGTCTACGGCAGACATCTTCAGTGGTTAGGTATCGTCGGTCAAAGTCTTCTGCTCGGGATATCTGTAGCAACGTCTGTAACGTCAGCACCAGTAGACCACGGCATCTTAGCCCGGAAGCTCTGTTTCAACTGGACTGCAACATTGTTTTTTTTTTTTTCAGAAAATTTCACATTATTTTGATTACTTAACATGACCCCCATTCCATTTAAAATTTCAAAGTTACATCCAAGACGGCGGCTTTTGAGGTAGCTGACGGCTAGAATCGAATGTGTCACTGGTAGAGCATTTGGTCTTACAAATACTGGTAACACCTACAGTAATCGAAAATCAAGCACATGGAAGATATTTATTTATTTATTTATTTACTTACTTAATTATTTACTTACTTACTTATTTACTTACTAACTTATTTAATTACTTACTTATTTACTTATTTATTTATTTATTTATTTACTTATTTATTTATTCATTCATTCATTTATTCGTTTATTTATTTATTTATTTATTTATTTATTTATTTATTTATTTATTTATTTATTTATTTCATCAATCTTTGTTCACGTCATGGCGGATTAGATGTGTTCCAGTTTTTAATCCGCCATCACTCTCTATTATTTATTTATTTACTTATTTATTTATTTATTTACTTATTTATTTATTCATTCATTCATTTATTCGTTTATTTATTTATTTATTTATTTCATCAATCTTTGTTCACGTCATGGCGGATTAGATGTGTTCCAGTTTTTAATCCGCCATCACTCTCTATTATTTATTTATTTATTTATTTATTTACTTATTTATTTATTTACTTATTTATTTATTCATTCATTCATTTATTCGTTTATTTATTTATTTATTTATTTCATCAATCTTTGTTCACGTCATGGCGGATTAGATGTGTTCCAGTTTTTAATCCGCCATCACTCTCTATTATTTATTTATTTATTTATTTATTTACTTATTTATTTATTTACTTATTTATTTATTCATTCATTCATTTATTCGTTTATTTATTTATTTATTTATTTATTTATTTATTTATTTCATCAATCTTTGTTCACGTCATGGCGGATTAGATGTGTTCCAGTTTTTAATCCGCCATCACTCTCTATTATTTATTTATTTATTTATTTATTTACTTATTTATTTATTTACTTATTTATTTATTCATTCATTCATTTATTCGTTTATTTATTTATTTATTTATTTATTTCATCAATCTTTGTTCACGTCATGGCGGATTAGATGTGTTCCAGTTTTTAATCCGCCATCACTCTCTATTATTTATTTATTTATTTATTTATTTACTTATTTATTTATTTACTTATTTATTTATTCATTCATTCATTTATTCGTTTATTTATTTATTTATTTATTTCATCAATCTTTGTTCACGTCATGGCGGATTAGATGTGTTCCAGTTTTTAATCCGCCATCACTCTCTATTATTTATTTATTTATTTATTTATTTACTTATTTATTTATTTACTTATTTATTTATTCATTCATTCATTTATTCGTTTATTTATTTATTTATTTATTTCATCAATCTTTGTTCACGTCATGGCGGATTAGATGTGTTCCAGTTTTTAATCCGCCATCACTCTCTATTATTTATTTATTTATTTATTTATTTACTTATTTATTTATTTACTTATTTATTTATTCATTCATTCATTTATTCGTTTATTTATTTATTTATTTATTTATTTATTTATTTCATCAATCTTTGTTCACGTCATGGCGGATTAGATGTGTTCCAGTTTTTAATCCGCCATCACTCTCTATTATTTATTTATTTATTTATTTATTTACTTATTTATTTATTTACTTATTTATTTATTCATTCATTCATTTATTCGTTTATTTATTTATTTATTTATTTATTTCATCAATCTTTGTTCACGTCATGGCGGATTAGATGTGTTCCAGTTTTTAATCCGCCATCACTCTCTATTATTTATTTATTTATTTATTTATTTACTTATTTATTTATTTACTTATTTATTTATTCATTCATTCATTTATTCGTTTATTTATTTATTTATTTATTTATTTCATCAATCTTTGTTCACGTCATGGCGGATTAGATGTGTTCCAGTTTTTAATCCGCCATCACTCTCTATTATTTATTTATTTATTTATTTATTTACTTATTTATTTACTTATTTATTTATTTATTCATTCATTTATTCGTTTATTTATTTATTTATTTATTTATTTCATCAATCTTTGTTCACGTCATGGCGGATTAGATGTGTTCCAGTTTTTAATCCGCCATCACTCTCTATACAAACATTACAAGAACTACTACATATTGAACCTATAAATATCCTCTATACACAATAATAATAATAATAATAATAATAATAATAATAATAATAATAATAATAAAACTAATAATAAGTATAGCTCTTGTATTTAAAACTCTTACTTTAGCTTTTTCACTTCTATACTCAATCTCTTAAAAATTATTCAGTTAACTTCATTGACTACTTTTCGTAATTTCCTATCGTGTCCGACTACTCAACATTTATAATTCCATTTCCGTTAGAGCTTTGACTTTTTCTTCTCATCTAATTTTAACTCTAAAAGGAAATTTTCCTAATTTATGCAGATTGCTGGCGTTAAGGGGACCATTCAATTTTTTTTATAAACTACTATAGCGTTTATTTGTAGAAATTTTTTATCCACCCAACCGTTTCTCAAATCATTCGTTGCCTGACACTTTAACGCAATATGATATTTATACGGTTCCAGACTTTTGATTCACCTGTATTTTAACAGTCTTATTAATAAACCGTGTATAGTTTTTATACTAGACTTATGCAGAGTTAAGACAGAAAACGTTACTAATAAACCATGCATAAGCGATGGATGTATAAACAGTCTGTAACTATACATGGGAATTGCTTTGCAGTAGTTATATACACGAAACCCCTTGTTTAAACCTTGTATATAGAGAAAAAATGGCCGCTCCTCTAACAGCTGTTCGTATCGACTGTCATTTTATGATGATGGTTGCCTTGTAACCATAGAAGAACAAACCAAAGAGCACAAAATAATTAGAATAACATTGCTGTAGCTTGTACTCTTTGACCATTATATAGTGTGGTAATCGATTAGAGCCAGTTGTACTATCGATACTGAACACGCCACACTAGAGCGTTCTACCGGATGCAATAGAGAACCTCAGATATTCTATTACCTTTCGTAATGAAGTAATGACGAAACTATGACGTAGCTGTGTAACAGTTATTCTGTTATACATGACGTACATAGTGATTAATAGTAAGGAATTTACACACGACGTATAAACGAGCTACTCATGGTATAAGTGTAAGACAGTTAAACGTCTGCACATAGAGTTTTTATTAGTAAGACCGTAAATGTAGAAAGTAGGAATATCCTGGATATTCAACATTAAACGTGTGTCACTTTCCGTTACAAGTATTCAGGCTCTGGAATAGAGCCGAAAATAACAGTAATAATAATAATAATAATAATAATAATAATAATAATAATAATAATAATACAGAAAGCAATAACCATGATAGTAATAATTTGACAAGAAAGGTTAAAATGGTAGACGTGAAGTTTTCAAGCAAATGATCGTGTCTGTTCGTGGACTTATTATTTATTAGGTTGATGGGCTACCTTTAATCACTTTCGCATATCAATCTTGTTTCTGCCTGAACTATAGACATTTTGCACTCTTTTTCCGCTCTGGAATGTTATCTGATTGATCGTACTTGCACAAAAATAATTTTCCCTTCTGAGCTCTCTCCTTCATTCTGTCGGGTCCATTTTCAAAATTACTTTCCCCAGATACTTTGACAGCCCGAGGCTTTGCTCGCTTTTTATTATCTTAATGAGTGCACACCGTATTGTACGCAGTGATACAAAGCTGCCAAAAAAAGATTCCTACTCCAACGATACTTATCAACTAATCACAACAGGATTCTCAGGTACGGTATGCCGATGGAATGAAGATGTAACCCCGTGTTATAGGCTCTGTTTATTAGTTGGACAGCGAGCAACATTAAAAGGAACTATTTTGTATATTTCAGGCGAAGTATAGACAAATTAAGACAATGTAATTATTAAGGGAACTCAGATCCTCGTATCTTAGTTAAATTAATGATTTTAATGCACATTTTCTCAAAAACTACTGTGGTAACTTAATGGAATTTTTACAGCTTATTCCTTTAGCGTTATGAAAGCTGATGAATTTTCGAAATACATCGTCCAGCGTGTTGTGTACAGGCAATTTCATCGTGGTATTTGTTCTACAGTGGATGAATAAAAATATTACACAGGGATCTTAAATTTCCACATGGAAGAACAATGCTTTATAACCTCCTCACAGGGTCTGTAGGATTTTCTTCCATTAAATATTTTAGTGAGTTTTAGTATGGAATGTTCTAAGTAGAAATGTTAATTGAATTTAATTTAATTTTAATTTAATTTAATTACACTTTTTTTTTAAAGTTATTCAAATTGGCAACTACCACATTCAGTACAGGCATAACATCGTAGTAGGAAATTCTTGCGCACTGTACAAAGTACATCACTTTTACAGTTTCAAGTACGGCATGTCCCTTATAATATGGGACACTTGAGGCAATTTGCTACCCCGATATTTCGATATAGGGAAGCAATGACTGGAAATTTTGCCAGGATTCTTCTTCACGTTGTAAATTTAATAATTATCGCCCTTAATATTCCATCGTCCTCGTCTGCGAATCTTATATTCGCCTATTAGAACAACGAGGTTCACTTGTTTCATATATTAAATACGTAGTTAAAAATCTAAACTGCTTACGATTTGTTTCGTAAGCTATTGTCCGACCAGCCGATGAACCCCTTCGGGGATATGATCATTATTTGCAGAGTTAACGTTGTCATTCACCCCACTCCATTCTCTTGACTCCAAACCCCTCGCATATCTTCTCCCCCCCTCCCGCTCCACAAACAGCAGACCACAACAACATACTGTAACTAATGGTGTTGCCAAATTTCCACAAGTTGCTCTGTCACGCCTGTTGAATTCTGCGTAAGCTTTTAATAATATGATGTCAATCATTACTGATTCGTATTGTATGCTGATTAATTTGTACGATTATTTCGAAGTAAATACAGCATGGCAGATGGCAGTACATATTTGTCGCTGAAGTAGAAATTACGTGAAAGGATTTTTTCCTCCATTTTTATAGAGGAATGTTGTGGTTCTCGCTCGCCTCATTATTTTATTTTAATAAGTTGAATCGTGCTTTTGCAGCTTTGTTCATATAGTCGAAGGAATGTAAGAACATGTCATATTATACACTCTCCTTTCTCAATCCTGCCTGTAACAAGAGCCAAACCCGCATCGTCATTAATACACTATTAAAATGTGGCATTCTTTCTGTATGATGATATACAATTCTTTTATTTTCCTTCTTAAAATACGCCGGCCCATATAATTGGCAAGAACTTTATTAATGGTGCTCTTGCACTGTTCTTCCCTGTTGACAATAGTATTTCATCTCTTCCCTGCTTTTATGGTTTTTTACTATTTCGGGGCCGATTAACAAATTTAACTGAAAGAAGTCTCCTTTGTAATCAGCGCTGGTGTTTTCGATTCCTGATAGGTAATAACCAGTTTGTATCTTTTCATCCTAGAAATACCTCACCTCTGGAATTCGTTACCTAATAACGTCAGGGACTGCCGGACTTTATCACAATTCAAAATTAACCCTTTGTTGCCAGACATAAGAAAAAATTAAAATAAATCCGTTTTCTTTAGTGAATGTTGTTAGAATATGAATTCAAAACATACAGTAATTTTTTCAGAAATTTTTATTTTTTTTTTATTTTTTATTTTTTATTTTTATTTTTTTTTTTATTTTAAAAAAGGTCGTATTTCTATGTACAGTACTGTCAGTATCCTTGATGGATTTTATTTATCAGGTTGCACGTAATTTCTGGCGGTTTATTATTCTTCCAGGTCTTCCAGTATGCAAAATAAATCACGATACTTCTAAGTACCGTCAGGCAACTAAGGGTTAAATTGGACAATTTTGTCTTATTTAATTCTTTTTTTTTGGTAAGTTATTGCTAGAAGTGTTGATTGGTGCTTTTTATGCTCTAGATAAAAATTGCAAGTTTTTTGTTTATGTTAGTCAATTAGTTAGGATACAATTAATTATGATACTTAATCACTCATTTAAAGTTTTTCTGACTGCAACCTGCGTGGCTTTACTTTGTTCACAGTGTATTTTTTTCCTTTTTATTTCTATTATTGTATTTGTATTTCTGGTGGTGTGGAAGAAAAGGTCTGATGGCCTTCACTACACCAGAATAAATAAATAAATAAATAAATAAATAAATAAATAAATAACTAATTAAATAAATAAATAAATATTTCATTCATACATTGCGTAACTTTTGAATACTTATAAAATTTTGGGAATAATTGGGTTATTACACGCTCATATCTCAGTATAGCATAACGTAACAATCTGTGAATTGCTTAACCTATTGCAGAACATTGGATCGTTTCGTTGTGTTAATTTTATAGATGAGTGAATATTCTGATGAAACTACTGAATAAATAAATAAATAAATAAATAAATAAATAAATAAATAAATAAATAAATAAATAAATAAATAAATAAATAAATAAATAAATAAATAAATAAATAAATAAATAAATAAATAAATAAATAAATAAATAAATAAATAAATAAATAAATAAATAAATAAATAAATAAATAAATAAATAAATAAATAAATAAATAAATAAATAAATAAATAAATAAATAAGTGAGTGAGTGAACGAGTGAGTGAACGAGTGAATGAGTGATTGAGTGAATGAGTAATTGAGTAATTGAGTAAATGAGTAATTGAGTAAATGAGTAATTGAGTAAATGAATAATTGAATAAATGAATAATTGAGTAAATGAACAATTGAGTAAATGAAAAAAAAATAAATAAATATATAAATAAATAAGTATATAATTAAGTAAATGAATAATTAAGTAAATATGTAAATATATAAATAAATAATCAAATAAATAAATAGTTAAATAAATAAGTGAGTGATTGAATGAATGAATGAATAATTAAATGGATGAATTAATAATTAATTAAATAAATGAATTAGTGAGTAATGAAATAAATGAATGGATGAATAATTAATTAAATAAATGAATTAATGAATAATTAATTAAATAAATGAATGAATAATTAAATAATTAAGTAAGTAAATAAATATTTCATTCATACATTGCTTAACTTTTGAATACTTATAACATATTGGGAATAGGTGGGTTATTACACGCTCATATCTCAGTATAACATAACGTAACAATCTGTGAATTGCTTAATCTCTTGCAGAACATTGTATCGTTTCGTTGTGTTAATTTTATAGGTAAGTGGATATTCTGATGAAACTACTGATAACGAGAACAATGCATTTCATCGGGCTGCCCAGATAGATCTTCTCTAAGTTGGAAGTGTAGGTAGGCGGAAAAGACGACAATACTTTACGAGACACGAAATAAATGGGTAAATACTCGTATATAATATACTGATAAATGTAAACGAATAGATTGGAAAATGTATGTCTAAAACGCTAGTAATTTTTTATCCCTATCCAAACCGTGCGAAATCTCTAATTGCGACACGAGTTCTTCTTTTGACGACTGCGTTAGGGAACACATTATGTTTCCTTGACGACGCGACGCGAGGAGGTTTTCAATTTAAATAGCAGTGAACTTGGGCGCCGCTGGTCTTTTTTTTTCTCTCCCCTTTTCAATTAAATCCTTGTACTCTTCCAGCAGATAACATCTGTTGTATTGTTAATAACGACTGCAGACAGCCCTTGTAATGGAACATTCAACTCGAATAGCGTCGCGGGACGGCAGCTTATTATGTCCCGCCTTGAAATCCAAAGTTCAAGACTTACAACGTCTAACATCTATCTTTACCATCTCGTGCCAGATTCTCTTTTTCTCGACTTCTGTGAAGAGCCGAATATATTCAGCATTCGCTATTTAGTTGCTTCGTGAGTACATTACATTATTTAATACTATTTTGTATTTGTTTATATTTTATGTTGCTTGGAGTTTGGTATAATGATAATAATAATAATAATAATAATAATAATAATAATAATAATAATTTATTTATTTATATTTATTTATTTTTATTTATATTTATTTAATGTGCTGTACAACAGCCAGTGGCCAATTACAGTTCAGCACAAATATAACAAAAACATAAAACAAAAATAATTATTACACATAAATATAATTACAATTAATTACAATAATGAAGATGAATGTATAACTAAGAATACTATGAGACAATGATAATTGAGTATGCATAAATGATAAATCTTTGCCAAGAGCAAACTAGGTCTATACTTTGAAGGGGTCGAATTCGCAGACATGCATGTTGGCATTTTTAATGCATCTGGAGACTGGTGAAAGAAATTTCGAATTTCTAATATAGAAAAGTTTGTGGGCTCTCGTATCTTTTGTTGGAATACGTAAGGTAATATTGTTTAAGAAAAAGTCACAGGATATATCACCTTTGAGGACTTTACAAAAGAACACATAATCTAGCTCACGGCGTCTAGCATATAGATTTTCACAATTAAAATATTCACATTTTCTCTCATAACTATACCCGGAATTAATGGGCAGAAATCTGAATGAACATAAGGATATAAATTTTCTTTGTATATTTTCTAATTTAGCCGAGTCCGTAGTTGTAATCGAGTTCCAAACTACAGATGCATATTCGAGTTTCGATCGCACCAATGTATAGTATAGCATTAAAAGAGAATCGGGCGTGGAAAAAGAATAAGTTATTGACCGTATTATTCCTAGCATTCTGATTGCGTGATTGTAAATGTAATCAACGTGACTATGAAAATACAATTTACTGTCAAAGAATATTCCCAAATCTTTTACGCAATCCAATAATAATAATAATAATAATAATAATAATAATAATAATAATATTTATTTATTTCTACTGGCAGAGTTAAGCCCATTGGGCCTTCTCCTACACTATACTAGATCACAAAGTATACAAGCAGTGAAATTTAACAAAACGTTAAAGAACAGCATACTAACATATTACAAAAAATAATAGCATAACGAAATCGACACTACACAATATGAAAATAATACCATAATAGAAAAAGAAAGTAAAATACAGATGTAAAGATTTAAATATAATAAAAGCAACTCAACTAGTACAATAATCAGTAAACAGAGAAAACGTAAGGAAGAATACAAGAAATAGAATGTAATAAAATAATACTTACTTACAAATGGCTTTTAAGGAACCCGAAGGTTCATTATCGCCCTCACATAAGCCCGCCATCGGTCCCTATCCTGTGCAAGATTAATCCACTCTCAATCATCATATCTCATCTCCCTAAAATCCATTTTAATATTATCCTTCCATCTACGTCTCGGCCTCCCTAAAGGTCTTTTTCCCTCCGGTCTCCCAACTAACACTCTATATGCATTTCTGGATTCGCCCATACGTGCTACATGTCCTGCCCATACCAAACGTCTGGATTTAATGTTCCTAATTATGTCAGGTGAAGAATACAATATGTGTAGTTCTGCGTTGTTAACTTTCTCCATTTTCTTGTAACTTCATCCCTCTTAGCCCCAAATATTTTCCTAAGAACCTTATTCTCAAACACTCTTAATCTCTGTTCCTCTCTCAAAGTGAGAGTCCAAATTTCACAATCATACGGAACAACCGGTAATATAACTGTTTTATAAATTCTAACTTTCAGATTTTTTGACAGCAGACTCGATGACAGAAGCTTCTCAACCGAATAATAACAGGCATTTCCCATATTTATTCTGCGTTTAATTTCCTCCCGAGTGCCATTTATATTTGTTACTGTTGCTCCAAGATGTTTGAATTTTTCCACCTTTTCGAAGGATAAATTTTTAATTTTTATTTTTCCATTTCGTACAACATTCTGGTCACGAGACATAATCATATACTTTGTCTTTTCGGGGTTTACTTCCAAACTAATCGCTTTACTTGCTTCAAGTAAAATTTCCGTGTTTTTCCTAATCGTTTGTGAATTTTCTCCTAACATATTCACGTCATTCCCATTGATAAGAAGCTGATGTAACCCGTTCAATTCCAAACCATGTCTGTTATCCTGAACTTTCCTAATGGCATATTCTAGAACAAAGTTAAAAAGTAAAGATAATAGTGCACCTCCTTGCTTTAGCCGGAAGTGAATTGGAAAAGCATCAGATAGAAACTGGCTTATACGGAACCTGCTGTACGTTTCACTGAGACACATTTTAATTAATCGAATTAGTTTCTTGTGAATACCAAATTCAATAAGAATATCATATAATACTTCTCTCTTAACCGAGTCATATGTCTTTTTGAAATCTATGAATAACTGATGTACTGTATCCTTATACTCCCATTTTTTTCTACATTATCTGTCGAATACAAAAAATGTTATCAGTAGTCACTCTATTACGCCTAAAACCGCAATCAAATAAAGAAAAAGTAAAATACGAAATTTAAATAAAATCCACAATAAAAAGTCTATGATAATAAATTCATCTGGTGATCAAGAAAACAAAAAAGGAAAAGAAATATATATATATATATATATATATTCAGGGAGTTTCAAAAATACGGGACATAATTTCAGGTATGTATTTCCCACATGTAGAAAATCAAAATAGTTCATTACAACATGTGTCCGGAAATGCTTTATTTCCGAGTTATGGCCTTCACAATATTGAAACTCACCGGAACGTTTTACTTTCCGCAGGTCGTTTCCGTCAAAGGAGGCATTAAGAGGGCACTCTGACAGTTCATTCCGAGGCGAAGGTTACATTCAGTGTTGTGTAGGCGTTAGACTGTGCGACATATATTCAATCAAGAGCTGGCAGAGATACACTTCATGTACGGTAAGGCGGACGGCAATGCTGCGCTGGCTCGTCGTTTGTACCAGGAGAGGTACCCACAGCGACAATGTCTAGATTACTTGTGGGGTCATTTAAAATCATTGGTTTATTCGTCTCCGGTGCCTGATTTGGAATCCCTTCGGAATCGAATTGTGGCATGTTCTGAGGACATACGCAATACTCCTGGAGTTTGGGATCGTGTTCGCAGGTCAATGAGACATCGATGTGAGGTCTGTATTCAAGCAGGAAGTGGACATTTTGAACATCTTCTGTAATGACAACGACCTGCGGAAAGAAAAACGTTCCGGTGAATTTCAATGTTGTGAAGGCCATAACTCGGAAATGAAGCATTTCCAGACACATGTTGTAATGAACTATTTTGATTGTCTACATGTGGGAAATATATACCTGAAATTATGCCCCGTATTTTTGTAAAAACCCTGTATATATATATATATATATATATATATATATATATATATATATATATATATATATATATATATATATACAGACGCTAAATAACCAAAGATGTTGATAAAGCGTCGTAAAATAACCTACTAAAAAAATATATATATTAGAAACTGTCGCGGAGAAAATGGCTTATAATTAAAGGCAATATGATTTGAAAAAGTGCAATTTTTAGTTTATATTTGAAACGAGATAATGTCCGACAGTCTCTGACATGTGGAGGTAGACAGTTCCAGAGATGAGCTGCAGAGACGGTGAAAGATGAAGAGTAGGAGGATGTTCTGTGTTTAGGAATAAAGAGTGTGTGATATGGTGTTGTGAGCGAGTATCTATTTCGTGATGTGAGGACAAATGTTGAAAACGAGAAGCTAAATAGCTAGGGTTAGAGTTCTGAAGAAAATTGAAGCATAACGTGAGAGAGTGAATAGTTCTTCGCTCTTTGAGATGGAGCCAGGACAGCTTATTTAGTGGATGTGAGATACGGTCAGGTCTACGGACGCTGTAAATAAATCGAACACATGCATTGTGAACACGCTGTAGTCTGTCTGTCAGTCTCATGTTAAGGTCGTGTAGAGAATGTGACAGTAATCAAAACGAGACTTCAAGAGCGACTGCACTAAATTCTTCTTGAGAACCTACGGAAGGAAGATTGTCCATGCGATCATGTGTTATTCGCCTTAAAGTTGCGGAAAATCATGGACAAAAATCCAACTACCTGGTTTTCCCAAGCGGGAATCGAATCCACAACTGAGCGCAGTACAATATCAGTAGACAAACGAGCTTACCGTCTGAGGTATATCTGAGGATACCAAGGAGATCTGAGAAAAATATATTCCTCACAGAAGCGAATATAAACATAACTTTTTTATTATATATATATATATATATATATATATATATATATATATGTGTGTGTGTGTGTGTGTGAAATATATCCCATGAAAAAAATGTTAGTGCAAACACTCGTGATGCCCCAGTTCGATTACTATAATATTCTCCTTACTGACCTAAGCGTTACTTCGGCGCAGAGACTACAACGTGTTCATAATATGTGCGTCCGTTTCGTCTGCAATATTCGCCGGGCTGATCACGTAACACTATCCCTCGAAATGTTGTCCTGGCTCCGTCTAGAAGATCATAGGAAAATCCACTGTCTTTCCCTTCTCTTTCACATATTGCATTTCTCCACTCCCGTCTATCTTGCGTCTCGTTTTCAAAATTTATCCACCCATCATAACCTAGACACACGATCATAACACTCCTCAATATTATCCATTCCCTCCCACCGAACATCCTCATATTCATCTTCTTTCACTGTGGCTGTTCCTCGGCATTGGAATTCCCTACCGAGTAATGTCAGGGACTGTCAGACGTCAAACCAATTTAAGAATAGGCTAACGAAATATTTTTCTAACAATTCTTGTTAACAATAATAGCTCTTTAGGTTTCTCAATGTTTAATGGTTGTATATATCACAGATAAATATCTAAATTATCTCATTATTATTATTATTATTATTATTATTATTATTACTATTATTATTAGGCCTATTATTATTATTATTATTATTATTATAACTATTTCTTACCAATGTTTATTATTGTCACACTAACATTACTTACCCAACTTTCATTATTTACTTTCATGTTGTTTTATGGTCTAGATATTAATGTAATAACTATGTAAGCAATTTTATTCAATTAGAATTAGAATCTGGCTGGGCGAAAGAGAAGGCCTATCTGGCCTTAGCTCTGCCAGATTAAATAAATAAATTATATATATATATATATATATATATATATATATATAAAGTTACCAGTTTAAAGAAGACGTAGAATGAACTATGATGTTAACTGAAAATCACAGAATATAACTACATACAACATAATGCAGACGATAGTACACTTTTTCCCTCAGGTATGAAATTTTATGAAATTTTTCTGCGTTGACGAGTGAGATGTTGACCTGTATATTATTTATAAGCTACGGTATCTCTATCATCATGAGTCGACGGAATTTTATTGTTTCCTGGAAAGTCTAATCAATGTTCATGTTAAAAACACATCATTTTTGATCTCTGTCATACCTCTGATCCCATAAAATATTGCCTCATACTTTTATATTTCATTAAAAATATTGTATATTTCATGCAGTTTTTCTCACAGAACGTGAATATGCAGTGAATTCTGGACTGCCAATATTGCCTGGTGATGTTTTGAAATACTTGTCATTGAAAAGACTATTAAAATCCCAACACAAACAGAACTAAATTACCTTTTCTTTCTATGGATATTAATATCTATACGAACGGTATTTTGAGATATTGGGGGAAATAAATACTGCTACGATATAAGGGAATTGAATTTTTTTAAGGGGAGAGGATGATATTTTTTAAAACTTTTTTCATATTTGGTGTAAAATATTAATTTTTTGTAATGTAGAGAGTTCATAGCTGTAGCAACTCAACCAAATGAAAATATTGTGAAAAAAAAAATTGGGGGCCCAGATTTGAAAAAAAATACTCAATGCAGAATTTTAGTAAAACCGATATATCTGAACTATTTTTAAAGATAGATGAAAACAGTTTTTACAATGTACTTGCAACAGCATGCTCTACAAATTCTCTGTAACAGAATTTTGATATTAATCCCTACGTTCGTAAAATAAACAATTAAAATTTAATGACACTTTTTTTTATTTCCTTTTTCGCAAACAAACGGACATATTTTAAAAATGAAATCAATTAACAAACTTCTGATACAGAGGAAAGTTTCCTAATAGTCTAGGGAATGTGTGTTCTGAATTTCATGCATGTGTCTTTAATATTTCAGAAATTACATACATTTTTATCTGGCAATATAGCAAAAAAATGAAGTTACCGGAAACAACGATAAAGGGGGCGCAGAATCCATAGCGCAGGAAGTTTAAAAATGATGTCTCAGCATCCGATAAAGGCACAAATACCCAAAAAATCTTATACAATACGTTCCACACATATGAAAGAGTATTTTAAAGACTTTTTTTTAATTTAATTTACCGGAAACAACAATAAAAGGGGACGTGTGATTTAAAAATCCATAGTGCAGGAAGTTTAAAAATGGCGTCTCAACATCCGCTAAGGACACAAATACCCACAAAATGTTATGCAATGCATTCCACATATATCACATGAGCATCCGATCAGGGCATAAATACCCACAAAATCTTATACAATACATTCCACACATATGAAAGAGTATTTTAAAGACTTTTTTTTAATTTAATTTACCGGAAACAACAATAAAAGGGGACGTGTGATTTAAAAATCCATAGTGCAGGAAGTTTAAAAATGGCGTCTCAACATCCGCTAAGGACACAAATACCCACAATATGTTATGCAATGCATTCCACATATATCACATGAGCATCCGATCAGGGCATAAATACCCACAAAATCTTATACAATGCATTCCGCACATATCAAAGAGTATTTTAAAGAATTTTTTTTTAAATTTAATTTACCGGAAACAACAATAAAAGGGAGCGTGTGATTTAAAAATCCATAGTGCAGGAAGTTTAAAAATGGCGTCTCAACATCCGCTAAGGACACAAATACCCACAAAATGTTATGCAATGCATTCCACATATATCACATGAGCATCCGATCAGGGCATAAATACCCACAAAATCTTATACAATGCATTCCGCACATATCAAAGAGTATTTTAAAGAATTTTTTTTAAATTTGATTTACCGGAAACAACAATAAAAGGGAGCGTGTGATTTAAAAATCCATAGTGCAGGAAGTTTAAAAATGGCGTCTCAACATCCGCTAAGGACACAAATATCCACAAAATGTTATGCAATGCATTCCACATACTGTATATCACAGAGTATTCTAAAGACATTTTTTTTTGAAAATTTACTCATTTTTCACCAAAAAAATGTCGCCCTCTCCCCTTAAAAGGGCGTAAGGAATCGTTTTGTCATTAATTTCATTTTTATCGTAGTTTCGAAAGTATATTGATAAAGACATCTTTTTTTTTCTTGAAAGGGCGCCAGTAACTTTGTACGTTGGCTTGTTTGAGGCAAGTTAAAATCACAGTTTGTTTTAAATGGTTAGTAGTCAGTGACATGCATCGTTTTAAAACTGTGATATTGACAGTGGTGACTGAGTGGGAACAGCTGAAAACAGAATAAACATTACAAAAGACTGATGTTTATGAAGAAAGGAGAAACAAACAAAGAAGTGAAGTAATCAGTTTGCAAAGTGTACCCTATTCCACTGTGAGTATATACATAACAGAGTTGGATACATCAAAGTATCTTCTAGTAATCAGTGAATTAGTAAGTCACGCATTCTTCATGGCACTTCTGCGAGAATCTGTTCCTACACCAATAGGTCCAGTCTACTCAGCAGGAAAAGTGTCAATAAAGTAGAAAGAAGTACAAAACTTGGAAAAAATGAAGGAATACATCCCAAGTGAGCATACGACATTTTATGAAGAACTTTTCAGCTGGCCTACAGACATTAATGCAATGTACGATGACTGGAAAACAGTAAATTTCAAGTGAAAAGCCTGATTTCTCTTCATCATTCATGATATTTTCCTTTTATATCTTATTTGATTTTACTTGTTATACACTTTTTTATAATGGGAGGCTTTTACTTATTTTAAATCTCAATAAAATCTTAAGTATCCGCATAATACGTATAATTACTTTAAACGCAACTAATGTAACCTAGACTATCCCCCCACATGTCCGGAATTATATTATACAGGGACATCATTTTATTTTTACTAACATTTTTAATATTAGCCTGGCTATACCTTTAGAGAACTGGAAACACCGTTCCACGACTGTAGTTCGATGATACTGGCGTAAAACGCAAACAAATCACTCTACTAGGTATAGGAGGGAAGAAAAGTAGTTCATCCATTTACGTAAACAAGGACATATCGCGATTTTGAGTTCGATTATTTTCATTAGGTTTTTGTTTAATCAAAATACAGTACAGTATTAAGAATAAGTGTTTTTACTCACAAAATGAGTTATCCATGTGGACGTATTCATTATGCAGTGTATATTATACTGTCTACAGCACATTAGCATACAATATAAAGAAAGAAGTTAAATTGAAAAATAATCTTAATATGAATATTTAAACACATTTTTTAAAATGGTGGCCGTTCATTTCGATAGAGGCTTCAGTTATTTTGTGCATATTATCGCACTATAGACTACTGCATCTAATTCCAATTGCCAGTTTCGTCCTTCGTACTAGTAACTCATGTTGAAATAATTCTGTACCTACTCTATAAAAGAGACCTTACGTACTGTAAATTCAATCTTCAACTTCTGCCCGACCCGCACAGATAAAATTACTCAGACATGCTATCTACTGTCCGTCCAAGTGGTTATGCCGCAGGATCGTAGAAAGGGGGGAAATCACGTGACATTTAATTACTTAACGAGGCCCTTTTATGTAAGTTATTTTAAACAGTTGTATAATATTACGTAAACGTCCAAATCCTAAAAGAAAATAATGCTTTCAGAAAATGGCTAAGAGAGCCCAGTCACTACCCTTTACAGAGGGGCGAGCAGAAGCAGGTGGGGGAAATCGGGATGCGACGTAGGCAAACGGACAGTACCTGTGCGAAAATATGATTCAATATTGAAAGCTCTTTCGTCACTGGAAAACGCGAACATATTTCTGGAACGTACTATGCTCACTAACTCAGTCCTGTTTGCTATATGCGGCCTTCATTCTGTGTGGAGGACAGTTGGAACTTCATTAGTAGAAGGGGTGGGAGTGAAGTACATTCAAAAACTTAGGTAGAATAAAAGTTGAAGTAAAAATAAAATGATGTCCCTGTATTTCCAGATAGTTTTTCTCTAACAATTTTTTTTTCAATTTTCCACAAATTTACTTTTCATGATTTACGCCCTTTAAAAAAAAGCCGATTCAATGTCATTTTTTCTTGTGAATAGTAATGTATGCAAAAGGAGGGCGCTGGACATTCTGTAGCAAATCTACGAACAAAACAAAATCGCCTTTAACACACTATAATATACACTGTATTTTAGACCTGTGATACAGAACTGACGAGAGAAGGGTGGAAAGCATGGGGAAAGCGTTGGTTCCCCGTCCACAGTCCACCTGCGTTGAATGACGTATCTGTGGCCCGTACGCAATCACATAAGACAGACACTGAATACAAATCCCCTCCCCTACCAAGTCAATGACGAGGGGATGGAAGGAGTGAGTGACGTATTCGATCAGTGACGCAACGCCACAATTGTCGCCCAGTACTCCAAGCCTGTTTTAGACAGTCATTGTTAAAGGTAGACTATTAATTATTTTTCAACTCCTAGAAGAATTAAAAGCTGTTTGTTAGTGATACAATTGCGAAAAGTGACATAATATTTAAGATTCAATAATGCTTCAAAAACGAAAAGGGTGCACTTGAAGAAATAAAAATAAATTGTAGAGTCATTTTAGAATAATTATTACCTGCAAAATCGATGTGATGTAACATACAAAAACATTAATTGAATGGTGCAATCGAGAAGATGAAGTGTGTATCATTAGTCAGTTTACTGGACATTTGCAAGTTATTTACTTTAAATTATCGTGTGTTAGATCTTCTACAATTTATAAGAGAAGAATTTTTTTTTATTTTAGTAGGTTATTTTACGACGCTGTATCAACATCCTAGGTTATTTAGCGTCTGAACGAGATGAAGGTGATAATGTCGGTGAAATGAGTCCGTCGTCCAGCACCGAAAGTTACCCAGCATTTGCTCATATTGGGTTGAGGGAAAACCCCGGAAAAAACCTCAACCAGGTAACTTGCCCCGACCGGGAATCGAACCCGGGCCACCTGGTTTCGCGGCCAGACGCGCTAACCGTTACTCCACAGGTGCGGACTTTAAGAGAAGAAGAAAAATAAGAACAAGGAATTTATAAATATAAATGTGTGTTCCTTCACTACTGAACACCGGTTATGATTCACTTCTGATGCTAATTTTATTATGTTTCACTATGACTAATGTCATGTCGGATGGCTTGTGCGATGGTTTGGTACTGCATTTCATTTTCGACAATGAGCATATTAATCAGATTAATCATATTTTGTTGTCACTATCATTATATGAAGCGCTCAGAACTGAAGTGGTGCAAGTCCAAAATTTGAACATTTATTTTGCTAACTTAAGTTTTAACAGATACAAAAGTGTAAGATCTTTATAAAGGAATAATAAAATTAATCTATTATTTAATGGTTTGACAATAGATGACAACACTATATAAGGGGAATATATAGGCTACAATTTATAAGACATAAACTTCTAGAAATAAACTCGACTATTAATTAACTTAAGATATAATGGGTATACAGTTAGGCCCTAATATACTAATAGAAGAATAATGTGGGTTACAAGTAATAAAAAGTTGATTACCAAAAACGTATTATATAGCATACAGATACAAACGATTAAATAAAATATCAGGATAATAAAAGGAAGAGAGAGGAGAGAAAAATCTGTAGGCTTATTTGTGTTTAATTGTTTTTAATTTGTCGTGAATACTTTTTTTTTAAGCTTTTATTTTTGTATTATTATTATTATTATTTTTATTATTATTATTAATATTATTATTATCATTATTAATTTTACTTGAAGCAAGTAAAGAGATAGGTTTGGAAGTAAATCCCGAAAAGACAAAGTATATGATTATGTCTCGTGACCAGAATATTGTACGAAATGGAAATATAAAAATTGGAAATTTATCCTTTGAAGAGGTGGAAAAATTCAAATACCTAAGAGCAATAGTAACAAATATAAATGATACTCGGGAGGAAATGAAACATAGAATAAATATGGGAAATGCCTGTTATTATTAGGTTGAGAAGCTTTTATCATCCAGTCTGCTGTCAAAAAATATGAAAGTTAGAATTTATAAAGCAGTTATATTACCGGTTGTTCTTTATGGTTGTGAAACTTCGACTCTCACTTTGAAAGAGGAACATAGGTTAAGGGTGTTTGAGAATAAGGTGCTTAGGAAAATATTTGGGGCTAAAAGGGATGAAGTTACAGGAGAATGGAGAAAGTTACACAACGCAGAAGTGCAGGCATTGTATTCTTCACCTGACATAATTAGGAACATTAAATCCAGACGTTTGAGATGCGCAGGACATGTAGCACGTATGGGCGAATCCAGAAATGCATATAGAGTGTTAGTTGGGAGACCGGAGGGAAAAAGACCTTTAGGGAGGCCGAGACGTAGATGGGAAGATAATATTAAAATAGATTTGAGGGAGGTGGGATATGATGATAGAGAATGAATTAATCTTGCTCAGGATAGGGATCAATGGCGGGCGTATGTGAGGACGGCAATGAACCTCCGGGTTCCTTAAAAGCCAGTAAGTAAGTAATGAAGGCTTATTTGTGTTTAATTGCTTTTAATTTGTCGTGAATACTTTTTTTTGAAGCTTTTATTTTCGTATTATTATTATTATTATTATTATTATTATTATTATTATTATTATTATTATTATTATTATTATATCAACAAGCTTATCGGAACAAAAATGGGTATAAAATTCATTAATGCCAGTCAGGCTAAGTTATACTACCTCTATTTGAACACAAAAATAAAGTTACATAAAACTAATGCAAACTTATGCTTTAATAAACAATGCCAATTCAATGGGTTAACTCAGTGGTCGTCAGCACTCGCTGAAATGTGCAATAGCTACGCGGTGCCGTCCTGTGTGCACTGTCGTGCAACAGGGAGGGATAGAGAGCATACTCGCTAGCAGCTACGAGAGTACTATAGTGCACTGCGTTTTCAGAGGGTAAGAAAGGCTAGCCCCAGCATGCTCTGTGCTGACGACCCCTGGGTTAACCCCATCATACAAAAATCTCCTAGCAGACGTAACTTCCAATATGCCGATACACCCCCCCCCTCCAACTTTCAAGCTGGTATTACTTAATCATTCTGTAAACGTAACGCCCTACTGCACTTGTGGCTCATCCGACTTCAAAACAGGACACACCTCTGCTATACCGTAAGTAAAGATTTTCAATTAAACAGCCCTCCTTCATCTTTTTGACATAATTTAGACAATGTAAAAAATTGTTTAAATCGTTTTCATAAAGCTAACATACACAATTTTCGCGTAATTTCAAACCACAAAACCACAGGGTCTCCTGGGCGTTGCGTAAAATCAAAACATGATGCTGCATATTCATTCCATTGGATTTCAACGATTCATAATTATGCAATAATTAATTTGTAAATGCAGTTTTCATGATAGATATCATGGAAAATTGTCATAAGAAAATAACCGTTTATATTTGAAAGGACTGTATAAGCTGCAAAATAACCTTAATTTTAGACTATTTTAATTTAATATGTTAACATTTTAAATGTATACATTCATTAAGTCCACACCTGTGGAGTAACGGTCAGCGCGTCTGGCTGCGAAACCAGGTGGCCCGGGTTCGAATCCCGGTCGGGGCAAGTTACCTGGTTCAGGTTTTTCCGGGGTTTTCCCTCAACCTAATACAAGCAAATGCTGGGTAACTTTCGGTGCTGGACCCCGGACTCATTTCACCGGCATTATCACCTTCATATCATTCAGACGCTAAATAACCTAGATGTTGATACAGCGTCGTAAAATAACCCAATAAAATAAAAATAAATACATTCATTAATGTTTTATGACACCCTGTATTTTATATTTTATATCTTAAAATAATATGGTTAATGTGCTGGGGGGATCATCGTGCTAATCACACGATACCTCCATTCTGGTTGGATAATCGTCCACCTCTGCTTCGGCATGTGGGAGTGAGGCCAGCAGCCGCCTGGTCGGTCTAGACCCTTCACGGGCTGTAGCGCCACGGATTATTATAGTTAATGTAACATATTGCACAACAGTATAACAATTCAATAGAGGTAATGTGATCTGAAGATGGTTTATAAAAACCGAAAACGTTCATCAAGAGAATGGTATAAAAAATATCACACTATTATATAAGATAAGTTTGTGACGGACTTAGGAAAACATTGATTATTATTATTATTATTATTATTATTATTATTATTATTATTATTATTATTATTATTATTATTATTAATATTGCCTCTCAAAAGTAGGGTGCGCGGGATATACGAGAAAATACGATATTTAATTCAAATAGAATTTATACTGTCATTATTTAAAATAATCTTAAATCATACTTTGAACACGAATTTAATAATAAATTCAAAATTAGCTAGGTCTCCAATGTCTGTAGATGTAGTAGTAGTGTTTTATTTTAACAATGCTTTCAAATTTGGTAGATATTAGGTAGAACATTTTAAGGTTTTCCACATTACACCTTTAAAACAACTCATAGTATCACAGCATTCAATATTGTGGCGAACAGCATTCAGATAGCGTGCTCCAAACTCTGAAAGTTTAAAGTTCCTGGAGCCGTTTCGTGGTCATATCTCCAGTGCTGTTACAACTTCTTACGTGACCCGTTAGTTTCTCCCACGCACATTCAATACACTTCACTTTACTCACGTACAGAGGAGATTTTACTACGATATGGTCATGACATTCAAGAAGCTTCCCTGTTTCAAGCATTTTCACTGACGGCTTTACTGCAGTTATGAGCCTGTATAGCGTTTCTTTCTTATTATTATCACACTGAGATCCATGTCCTTTTTAGCCACTTTATCATAATACAGGGTGGTGAAAAAGTACCCAATATTTTAGGAGGTGTTGGTATGCATCAAAACAAGAAAAAATGTCTAATAAACATGGGTCCTACAACACATGGTTTCTGAGATCTGTACACTTGTTTATAGGAGGTGCTCAATGTGACGTCCATTCATGCCAATGTAGTCCCCTACCCTTCGGCGTAAGGAATCACGCACTCTTTGAAACTGACCTGGTTGTTCTTGATAACCAAAAGTCTAGGGCAGAGGTCTCCAAAAAGCGTATCGTCATTCGTGCTCTCGATACTGCCCGCCGATCACTTTGTGCTGTAAGGCTAGAGAAGGGGAAGAGACTCGTACCTCAACAGATGGGAGCGATCAGTGGGGGATCGCGGCAACGGTCTGCTTAAGTTTACAAATAATAACTTGAAAAGAATCAGAAATATCATACGTTTGTATATTATTTTGACATACTATGAAGCTGGAGGCCCGTCGTTGCTATTGACACAAGCCATTGCAAATTCAACCTCTTCTGTTCTATGGTGCCTTTTAGTGCCTGGAAAAGATCTTCTCCAGTTGTATTTTGTAATTACATCTGGAAGACATTCAGACACAGTAAAATGTTCATTAACTCCTCGGATGAAAATGGCTAGGTGAGCTTTGTCATTTCTATCTGTGCTTTCGTCCAATGCAAGTGAGTAAGCTACAAACTGGTTAGTTGTGGTCTCGACTTCAGATTCAATTATATTTACATTCCTGAAATTCCTTCTCTGAACTGTAATTGGAAACAATTAAATTTTCTTAAACTTTGACTTTGTTCTGGACACAGTATTTTAGTAACGTCCTGTATGCATGATTTTAAAAATGATGCTCTGTAAAGGGCTTCATTGATTTTCCAATATTCCATGCTAGAGCATAGCTAGCAAGAAGCTTATTTTTTTGTTTAAGACGTGTGTGATTTGTGTTTGTATTTTCTTGTTATATATTTATCAAAATATTTTTAGGCCTACGCATTTAACCTAAAATTAAACGAAAAACTATATGTTTGCATTGCGGAACTGAGTGTAAACGTATTGTAATATAATGATTATTATGTATAACCAACAGTTATATAGATAGTCTCAAAATAAATTATTTTCACATGTCCAACATGCCTGTAATTGTGTGATATTCTTTGTAAAGAGTCGAGTATTGTCGTCGCATGTTGAATTTTAACACACCCTTCAGAATTTTCGAACAAATTAAGCATTTCACATTCTCCCCACTAACACAAAAAAATTCTCTTCCTATTCATCCTTGAATGAACTACGTCCATGATTAGAAGGCATTGTGAAACGTTGGAACACTCCGACCAACACAGTGATAATGGCAGTCCGCCACTGCTCTTCGTTTGCGCATAGACATTGAGTACAGTACAGGTGGAGTTGGGTGAGGCGGAGCGCGCTCATTACGTACTGGCTTCGGTTCCGTTCAGGGACTTACTCGCGAGTAGGCTTTTGGAGACGTCTGGTCTAGGGGATTTAGGTTTGGAGAACGAACAGGCCAAGGTGTGGGGCCTCCCAAGTCAGTCCAGCTGATGCTGGTGTGCCATGAACCACATCTATAGTATTTGCTGACATGGCACATACTCCAGCAAGATAGGCAATACGTTAATAAGAAAGTCCTGATAACGAGCCCCAGTTAATCTCTGTGGTAGCACATATGGCCCTTAATCTATCACCAAGAACATATCGACACGTTGATTGAGAATCGGTGCTGATGCCTTGTTTCTTCAACTGCATGGGGATTTTCATCAGCCCACACATGCTGATTACGAAAATAATTCACAACGCCATCTCTGTTGAACCATGCTCATATCCGCAACCAAACTTTTTTTTTCAGCATTCCTTACGACGTATCAGTACTCCATGCCAGGGGTGTCAACTACGATATGATTATCTGGTAGCCTACTGTATTGTAGAGCAGAAAAATGTATTGCCATAAATGGACGTCACATTGAGCACCTCCTATGAACACGTGTTCAGATCTCAGAAAGTATGTTTTGTAGGGCCCATGTTTATTAGACATCTTTTTCTTGTTTTGATGCATACTATCATCTCCTAAATTATTGGATACTTTTTTAGCAATCTGTATATTGTGTGTCTAAGAAGGAATGTAAAATGCTTGAGCATAATGTACGTACAGTAGTTTGGGCTAACCTACATCGATTTAACCTGATATAGCTATGTCTGATATGCTCCCATATGTCTGCTCTTTGTTATGCTTGACTGTGGAGAGCTCATGAGATCAGTCCTAGTAGGAATGTGGAGTGATGCCATTCTACACTCAGGCAACAGTCAGCGTAACGCCACTCTTGCTCGCAGAAAACGACATAATGACTCACTACTAATTACATTACAGTAACTAACCAACATGAAATATTCGATCAACTTTTAAATTTAATCTAACAGTTTCAACTTATACAACACACCGACACAGAGTTAGTCTCAAACTACTGATATTTTCAGCCACAGTATAATTAAACATCATGTGGTGACTGAGATGTCATTTATTTTGTTTGGTGTCATAAGACTCTAACTCAGTGATTTCCAACCTTTTTTTCCTGACGACACGCTTTACTGAACCCCCACGATATCGCGACACACTAATTTGTTTTCATTAATAATATTATTATAACAATAAGTAACTTCTATACAGGGTGTTTAAAAAATACGGGGCATAATTTCAGGTATGTATTTCCCACATGTAGACAATAAAAATAGTTCATTACAACATGTGTCCGGAAATGCTTCATTTCCGAGTTATGGCCTTCACAACATTGAAATTCACGGGAACGTTTTTCTTTCCGCAGGTCGTTGTCATTACAGAAGATGTTCAAAATGTCCACCTCCTGCTTGAATACAGACCTCACATCGATGTCTCATTGACCTGCGAACACGATCCCAAACTCCAGGAGTATTGCGTATGTCCTCAGAACATGCCACGATTCGATTCCGAAGGGATTCCAAATCAGGCACCGGAGAAGAATAAACCAATGATTTTAAATGGCCTCACAAGTAGAAATCGAGAGGGTTCAGATCAGGTGAGCTTGGAGGCCAAGCAATTGGGCCACCTCTACCTATCCATCGATCATGAAACCTTCGATCCAAGTACCTACATAACACTGAATGTAACCTTCGCCTCGGAATGAACTGTCAGAGTGCCCTCTTAATGTCTCCTTTGACTGCAACGGCCTGCGGAAAGAAAAACGTTCCGTTGAATTTCAATGTTGTGAAGGCCATAACTCGGAAATAAAGCATTTCCGGACACATGTTGTAATGAACTGTTTTGATTGTCTACATGTGGGAAATACATACCTGAAATTATGCCCCGTATTTTTTAAACACTCTGTATAGTGTCGGACATCCAGTGTTGTAGATAAAGTGAATCGGGGGAAGATGCCCGACTTTTTCTTTGATTGAAATTTAAGATACTGTCCATTTGGTTTTGAATTTCATATTGAAATATCAAAGTGTGGAAGGTATTTTGAAACTATATTTTTGGTACAAAACAGAAAACAAAAATTACCTTGTTTATAGATACAGGTTTTCTTCTTGCCTGCACTGTAAGCATCTTTCCCCGACAGTTGGGTAAGATGGCAAATGCAATTAACACATTTACTGATATATGTATTTTACCTGAACTTGGTTTGATACATGTATATAACAAAATTGACTTAATCTGAAGCTCATGGACACTTTCTCACTCGTTTATGACTACTTAGCAATACAATCATTGCACATATTTTATTGCCGTGTACAAGACTCGTGAAATCACTTCTTGCACACAATCAATTCAATCCAGTACATTTTTTTGTGATCATTCTTTTTTTAGGCGGGGTTTAAGGGTACGTTAAGGAATCCCGTATGCTTGCGATGCTCTAAAACAGTTCATACCTCTGTTATAACATGTTCCATCGCAATTGAAGACTGTCCTCAATCCATTGACTTCTATCAGAGGATCTTACGTAATGTTTACACATTCCCTGCAATAAAACAAAAAATAAAACTCTTGCAACAAGTTGTCATCTTACCCCGAAAAAAGTGACCATCTTCCCCAATTATGAGGTAAGATGCCTAGTGCTGTGACGCAACCTAAGATGGCGGAACAAGGTCGTTGGTTGTTAACAATACAGACTTTAGAACCTTTACTACAATATCCATTACAAAGGTTTGACAGTTATTACGAATTCAAGGATGTATTAAAATTTTAACATACCTTTGCAATTATTTTATAGCAGAAAATGAACTGTTTTCTTGCTTTTGTTTTTCTCACAACAAGAACACGTGGCAAAATGAGTTAGCTTCCATTCTACAGACATTCAACTGTCTCAGTGATAATAAAGACATGCGCGTGGCGTTCTCTGTTGAAAGAATGTGAAACTACAAAGAAATGAACATCTTCCCCCAATAGTCATATCCCCCCGATTCACTCTATGTCAATGTTAATACACAATCGACAATTCTAAAAATCAAGCAGCAACTTGAGTGACATTAAAAAAACAATGTCTGTGTCAAAATTTCCCACCTATCTATGCAGGATGTCCGATGAAAAATTGTTATTATCACCTAGGCCTATTTGAATTAATGTGAAGTCTGAGCTTTGTGTATTGCACAAGGTTTGTCTATATATGGCCTTATGGTTGACAGGCCAACACGTAAATCATCTTCAAGATGCAGGAGTCTGTTCCTTTGTTTAGATTTCACTATTTTTATGGTAGAAAATTGTTGATTCACACAAGTACGACGTTGGAAACGGCAGTTCTAAACGTATTTTTAGTTTATTTGGCATCATAGACTGAATTGACTAATCATTTCCGCATATAAGACGCTCGGGATTTTGTTTATATTCATCTCCACGCCATGTAAAACCACATAGCAAGTATCCATCACTATATTTACGAAACGCGGTGCATTTTTGTGAACCCAGAAGAGAATTTTCGCTCACATTATTTGAATTAGCACTGCTACAGGGACATCATTTTATTTTTACTTGCATTTTTATTGTACCTGCATTTCTGAATGTACTTCACTCCCACCCCTTCACTAATGTCCTTGCTCCCGTCAGACACACAAACTTACGGCCGCTGTTGCATTCGAAGTCTTCAAGCAGTGAAGTAAACACTGCAGTGTTTCAGAAATATGGTTGCGTTTTCTATAGAAGAAAGAACCTATATTAAAAATATCGTACTAAAAATTATATTCAAGAAACGGTAAATTCAATTTCAAAGAATATGCTTCAAAATGTTTTTAATAATAAGCGTAAAGAATTGAAGCCTGCATTGTAATGAACGGCAACCATTTTCAGCAACTTGTTTAAAAATTCAGATTAGCTTATTTTGCATTGAGGTGGCTACAAGCAAAGGAATGCTAGTGACATTTGTAATAACATGAGTTAAGTGCATGCAGTGTAAGCTAAAGTATCTAAAATTTTAGTGGCAAAGGGATATTTTAATCGCATCACACATTAAAATTTAAATAAAAATTTCGCCGTTTTTACGAAAGCTTAAATATTTAAACCCCATTTATCAAAAGTAACTTAAGTGCACTTACAGCCCTTTACTTATGACCCCCTCAATTTAAATGCACTCTCTATATTGTATGTTAACAACAATAATTAATATGCTAAATAAAGTAGACATTACATAATGAACATAGCCGCCTGAAAAGTTGAGTTTTTGAAACAAATGTTACTACTCTACTATATTTTGATAAATTCCGTAAAAGTGATGATCAAACTGAAAATCGTAATATCGTATTTCACTACAACATAAATGGATACACTACTTTTCTCTCCTCCTATATCTAGTAAAATGATTTGTTTACATATTGCACTAGCAACATCAAACTCCTGTAATGGAAGGGGGCAACAGTGTTTCCGAGTATAGCCAGGTTAATGTTAAAAATGTTGGTAAAAATAAAGTGATGTCCCTGTATCATCTAACCCAGAACTTGGTTCAGATTGTCTTTTTCTAATTAAAAATTTGGCCATGTCAAAATACAGTGCGATCCAAAAGTCCCTCCGCAGCTCAATTAGTTATAGTAATTCCGTAGAAAGCTGGAAGGTAATCCTGTAGAAAGTTGACACTTCCCCATTAATTCCGGTTTGACAATCTCACATCCCCAGTCCATCATATGCTTAGCGGCCAGTGCTGCCACTTGAATTCTCTGCCTAGTGGATTCTCGGCTGCATCGTGGCTACACAAGCACTGCGGAGAGACTTCTCGCTCGCACTGTATAAATAAAGCACTTTTGATAAAATAGTCGCACTATCACCTCCTCACACGTACATACTGTATTATACTAAAACTGACCAATATATTCTGACGATTCTAAACTCTGTTTATTACTAAATGGGAAGAGTAAACAAATTACTAAGCATTGTTGCAGGTGTTCACTTTCATTCGAATTTTCGCTAGGCAGAAAAATTAAACTGAGCATTGTTGCAGGTGTTCACGTTTCATTAGTAAAGTCTGTCTCAAAATAAAGTATACCATATCAAAGACTTCGTTGTAAATAAAAAAATGCGTTGTAAAGAGATTTTCGGGATGGCATAACATTTATTTTTCAATTCCAAAATTTCGCGACACACTCCATGGGGCTGCGCGACACACTGGTTGGGAACCCCTGCTCTAACTCATAACTTATCTTATCTCTGGTCAGTTCTAGGAAGAGCGGTGCTCCCCGCGCCGCACCTAATTAAGATAATCTCGCAGAGATTTTCTCGTCATCTCCCCACAGTACTTTCGGGAATTGCTCATTTCTCCTGCAATGCTTCTTTATCCAACTTTAGTTAAGCAAATCATCGTACTTGAGACTTAATCTACCGAAACAATATTTCTACTATGAAATTAGATTATCTGTGCAACACATAACAGTGTAACTAAACTACTAAAGGAATAATCGTATAAAATTGAAGTGTGTCTAAGATCATTCCATGAGTTGAAGTCCAGTATTTCGATCCTTCCATGAGTTGGAGTTCAGTGTTAGGTTCTCAGAAAAGCCTCGCTCTGTAGAACTTACGGATTTGTTGAGTTCGGGGAAAGGCTATAGCCAGTACACGTCCTCGCGTGGGAGGAAAGGCTAGCCTTCAGTTAGCGGTGCATTTTACATATGTAATTCGCACACTGTTCACAGATACTGCGTTTATAACTATATCTACGTGTTATACTTATTTTGTGTGTGTTGGCTGAAACTGAGCAAATACAGATAGCCTTTTTTGTGAATTATTATTATTATTATTATTATTATTATTATTATTATTATTATTATTATACTCCAATTTTACAGAGAACCCTATTTTACCTGATATAGTTATGTTAGGGTTATAAATACATTATTATAATATTTATATGATATTGATTAATTAAATCTCCTATTGTATTGGATGGAAATTTCAGCACAAAAATCAAAAGTAATGGCATTTTTAGGACAAGACCCAGTCATAATTAAGATAATACACAATAACCAATGCCTCGAACAAGTGCAAAATTTCAATTATCTGGGTTGTGAAATATCTTATCAAAATGAAAAAGATGTGAACAAGAAAATTACCAAATTTACACAAATTCTAGGAATAATAAACAATGCATTAAAAGCTAAATTAGTACAAAAATCTACAAGAATAAAAATATATAATACACTAGCATTACCCACCCTTTTATACGGAAGCGAGATTTGGTCATTAAAGAAAAAAGACATGAACAGAATCAAAGCAACGGAAATGAAATTTTTGAGGAGGACAGCAGGATATACTCTTTTAGACCGAAAAAGGAATGACGAAATTTTAGAACAATTAGAAGTAGAGTCAGTAGAAGAAAAAATCAGCAGATACAAATTCAATTGGCTAGATCATGTAAGAAGAATGGAAAATTCAAGAATCCCAAAAATTATGATGCAATATAAACCTAGAGGACATCGTCGACCAGGAAGACCTTTAAGAAGACTGCTAGATGGGGCCGAAACAGGTCTACAGAGGCCTATTCGTGAAGGATGATGATGATGATTGTATTAATCTTATGTTTCAATTTTGAAATTAATAAAATTTTACAACAATGTGTGATATACGAAAGGAGTAACACTTCATATTGTGATTCACGTTATAACACTTGATATATACAGGGGTTTCCTTTCAAAACTTCCCAGTCTAAATAACTAATTACAAGTATTTAATTTGAATTAAATTTAAACAAAAACACATCAATTTAGATATTGAGGGGGAAGTCTGAAACCAGGCTTAATTGCATTTTAGATTTCACCCCCACCCCCCAGTTACCCACACTTTGAAATTTCAAATGGCACCCCTATATTTTTATACTTGAATATGAAAGGGCATTCAATTGTTTATACACTTCATTCCTTTGTTTTCGCATCTTTTGTTTTCTATCGTCACCTGGCAACCTGAATATTGTTATTGTGGATTAGACCTGAAGAGAATAAAGCTACAAAACTTATTGAGTATTTCATGTAATAGTTGTGTTTGTGTATTAAATTATTTTAAAATTCAAGACAGAACAGAAATCGTCCTTATTGATTAAATTTAGGAAATTACACAAAATCAGCTGTATTTTCATCTACAGTCAACTAATAATAACAAAATTACAGGTTGCCAGGCGACGATAGAAAAAAAAAAAAAGATGCGAAAACAAATGAATGAGGTATATAAACAATTGAATGCCCTTCCATATTCAAGTATAAAAATATAGGGGTGCCATTTGAAATTTCAAATTGAGGGAGACTGGGGGGTGGAGGTGAAATCTAAAATGGAATTAAGTCTGATTTCGGGCTTCTCTCTCAATATCTAAATTGACGTGTTTTTTGCTTAAATCGAATTCAATTTAAATAATTAGTTATTTTGACTGGGAAGTTTTGAAATGAAAGCCCTGTATTAATATAATAGCCTATAATAAAAATTAAAAAACTTTACCCTATTAAGATATTAATATACATTGAATTAACGACGGAAAATATAACTTCGAAACGGCCGTAACGAAAATTACAAGGTAGATCAATCTTCAGCATTTTAACATTATCAACTTTTTTAAGTTTTATTAGACACCGTGTCCCGCTTACAGGGATCGAGAAATAAGTGCTAATTTAAAGTATAAATAATGGTTTTATAACATAACTTTATATACAGGGACATCATTTTATTTTTACTTCAATTTCTATTGTACCTGAGTTTTTGAATGTACTTCACTCCCACCCCCTCTACTAGTAAACTTACAATCGTTCGCCACACATAGCCAAGGCCGCGTATGCAGTACTGAGTTATAGAGTATAGTACGTTTCAGAAATATGTTCTCGTTTTCCAGTGACGAAAGAGCTTTCAATATTGAATCATATTTTCGCACAGGTACTGTCGTCCGTTTGCCTACGTCGCATCATGGTTGCCCCACCTGCTTCTGTTCGCCCCTCTGTAAAGTCTAGTAGCTGGGATGTCTTAGCTCTTTTCTGAAAACATTAATTTTTGTTAGGAATTGGACGTCTACGTAATATTATACAACTGTTTAAAATAACTTAAGTAAAAGGGTCTCGTTAAGTAATTGACACGTGTTTCCCCTCCCCTTTCTACGACCCTGCGTTATAACCACTTGGACGGACAATAGATAGCATTTCTGAGTAATTTTATCTTTTCGGATCGGGCAGAAGTGAAGATTAAATTTACAGTACGTAAAGTCCTCTTTTATAGAGTAGGTACAGAATTATTTGAACATGAGTTACTACTACGAAGGACGAAACTGGTAATTGGAATTAGGTACAATAGTCTATACTGCAATAATATGCACAAAAGAACTGAAGCCTGTATCGAAATGAAAGGCCACCATTTTAAAAATGTGTTTAAATGTCCATATTATGATTATTTTTCAATTTAACATAATTCTCTATATTGTACGCTAATGTGCTGTAACAGTACAATATACACTGCATAATTAATACGCCCGAATGGATAGCTCAATTCGTGAGTAAAAACACTAAGTGTTAATATAATACTGTATTTTGATTAAACAAAAACCTAATGAAAATTATCAAACTCAAAATTGCGATATTTCCTAGTTTACATAAACGGGTGAACTACTTTTCTTCCCTCCTATACCTAGTAAAGTGATTTGTATTTTAAGCCAGTATCATCGAACTCCAGTCTTGGAAGTGGGAGCAAGCGGTGTTTCCGGTTCTAGACCTTTATTTCAAAGATATAGCCAGGTTAATATTCAAAATGTTAGTAAAAATAAAATTATGTCCCTGTACAACTTGATGTAAAAACTCTTCGAGTTTCGGAGAATGGTCAGTGCAATCGATGTGTGCGCCTCGAGCTACCCTGAAGACATCCAAAAGGTACTCAACCTTCTGCCAAGTGTTCCATAACATTTGTGGGGTGATTAGCTCAGCTGCATTTATAATGCGTTGTCTCAGTTTTTCCTAAGTGTTAACTGTACCAGGTTGACACAACACTCCTCATAAAGCCCCAGAAATAGGTCAATGGGCGTCAAGAGGGGTGACCTAGGTGGCTAGACAAGGGTTCTCCTTTTCCAATCAACCTATTGTGAAAGTTTGCATTCAAGAAGCCAAGCACTGCTCCAAAGTTATGGGGTTGTGGAGCCCCATGTTGCTGAAAAACCGGTCCTGGGGGAGTTGATAAAAAAAAAACAAAAGTTCTTCACATGTTCCCTTTGATTGTCGCCTCGATGAAGAAGAATGGTACAATGACGGAATGTTCTACTGAATGGCGCCAGGCTTGTTTCCACGATAAGCTTTAGTGCGCATGCGCATGAACATGGAACTGTTTTTATACCATTGGTACATAAACTTGGACAGTTTCTGCGTCTTGTCAGATGTAAATCAAAACAATCTCTTCATCTGATTTTAAATGATGAGCCTTTATTTCTCGACCCCTCTAAGCGGGACACGGTGTATTTTCATATAAAAAATTTCTTTCAAAGATGGGAGATCAACACCACATTTAAAGATTAGAATAGAACATGGAAAACAGAGAGAAAATTTCAGTTTTCTGGTGTAACAAATACGGTTGGCTAACAAGATGCTTTAAGACAAAAACTTTATATTCGCATTACTGTTTTTCTGTGTGAGATTTTTTTGTTTACTAAAAAGGTAAAGGTAAAGGTATCCCCATTACATGCCATGAAGGCACTTGGGGGGCATGGAGGTAGAGCCCCATGCTTTCCATGACCTCGGCACTAGAATGAGGTGGTGTGGTCGGCACCACGCTCTGACCGCCTTTTACCCCCGGGAAAGACCCGGTACTCAATTTTATAGGAGGCTGAGTGAACCTCGGGGCCGTTCTGAAAGTTTTTTTGTTTGGAAGTGAAAAATAATAAACTTCAGCTTCGTATGGGGTCTATGCAATAAAGTATGGCAGAAAGACGGATTAACACCAAAGTCCAAGAGGGAATCTTCAGAATCATCATCATCATCAGTAGATCTAGGCCTACAACTCATTGCTGAGTTTTGGCTTCCTCAAGGACTCGTCTCCAGCCATCGCGATCCAAAGCTACAGCTGGCGCCAGCATTTTTGGCGTATGTGCTAGATATATAGTGCCCAGTTTGTAAGCATTTTATTAGTCCAGCTGAGAATGGTACCACTTCCTATACACGTCACATCAGCCATTTGCCAAACACAGTTGTCAGACTGACTACAGCAAATGGAAAACACTCGCACCTAACTTTCCCATTACTTATTTCACACGCCAAAAACGGTGATGCGGACTATACCATCCTCCAATTTCCCACTCCAAGAAATCTCGCATCACCATCCACTCCATCAATCTATCTCGATCTCGGCCTTCCTTTCCTTCTTGTCCCATCCGGCTGTGTTAGCATTACTCTCTTTGGGATCTCTGCCTCTTCCTTCCTTATCAGGTGTCCTGCCCATCTTAGCCTGGTTGACATTATGTATTTAGAGACTTCCACATCTTCATAAAGAGAATACAATTCTTGGTTATACCTTTTCCTCCATACACCCTTGTCACACACTGAGCCATAAACTCTGCGCACTATTTTTCTTTCAAAACACTGGGGAATTTGTTCATTATTTTTGTTCATAGTCCACGTTTCACAGGCATACAGTAGTATTGGTCTTATATAACGAAACCTTCACAGACCTTGATAATATGTTACTCTTCATATGATCTTCAGAATCAAGATAGCTTTAATTTTTGTTAGGTTGTAGAAGAATTACATTTCTTAAGAATCTAATCTTCAAGCAAAAAAAAACAAAATGAAACTATGAAACAAAATATGTATGTACTCGTAATTTAGAGATTTCATTGATGATATAAATTTCTTAGGTAAGAAAGGTTTGTTTTCAGATGACACTTTGAAGATGTAAATTGTGACAGCAAAGAAAGTTCTTTTTTAGATTTGGAACTTCTGTTTAGACAAGAAGAGTATACTGAGAAATAGAATAATAGTAATATACGTTACAAGAGCGGTATGTTGACGTTTTCATGGTCGAGGAAAAGATTGATAAAGCGAAACGTAGTTGAGCTTTTTTAATTTCCGAGAACATGAAAACAAACATACCGCTCGTGTATCGTACATTATTTTGTGCGAAGATCGTTTATTCCATACCTGAAAGACGAATTTCTAATTAGTTGCAATGAAATCTCCATGTTGGTTTCTGTTTAATGATGGAAATTTCGGAAAACCAAAATATCTTTCTTCAACATTGTTGCTATAAAATGTTTTCTGTGTTTACTATACTCCAGCAGGCCGTGATATACGTCTGTCTTTTTTCCCCCCAGTCTATAAATGCGAACTTAAAACAAACGGTAAGGTTATGTAATGATTTATTTTTCATTTTAATATTTTAACAATATTATTTATATAACATATTGCAGTAATAACATCGGCATCTGGAATCTTGTTGATTTTTTCACGGCTTCCTTAATGTTACTTGTATCAGGAATGCAATAAGTTTCGTGGAGTAGTAGACGTTACTTAATTTTTGCAAATATTTAAAAACAATAATTAACATTGCAATTTAGGTAAAATTGCAGTGGTAAGTTTCCAATTTATAATTACTACTATGTTAAACGTCTCTAAAAATAATATGTTAAAAGGCTAAAGCAGTAAAATGAATGTCGCGCTTAAGCGGTAAGAAGAGGGAAATTGTTATGTGTGTTACGTTGGGAATACTGAATGTGGTATTTCACACTTACCGCGTATTGGTTCTGTGCGGAAAACAAGCAAATACGCACGATCTCGCACAAAACTATTTATGTATCAGTGATGAATGATGATAAAGATTGTTGTAAAATATCGAGAATTGTTGGGCTCATGGGAGGTGAAGTGGAAGTATCCAGAGAAAATCAGCCTGAACATCAATTTTGTTCATCATTTGCACTCCCCGAGTTCGGAACATGAGTCCCCATTATAAATAGGTTTTGGGCAGATGAAAACGTTGTTTGATTACGATTCGAAATGAACCGAGCGCGGAGGAAGCAGTTGGTAATCGACGCAATTACTTCGTAATAAACCTGAATGAAAACTGCGGTACATTCGCTGGTTGCAAATCTGCTATTACTTCACGTTGCTCGTGACGTAATTTGCTCAGTCAGACAGTCAGTCAGCTAATTTTTGTCTCTCTAGGGGACGAATTTCCTCAAATAAAAACATATGACTCACTGCGGGCACTTAGATCTGTTGTTTTTTCGCTGTTATTAAAAAGACAGCAGACTCCGATTCCATTAACTAATTACAAAACGAAAATTATATCACCTCACTATAAAGATTGTTTTTGTTTTTGTCTCGATTGTTGCTTAATGATTTCTACTCGTAAAGATTAATGTTGGCTATAAGAATAAAGTGTTATTAATAATAAGGTTGATAATACTAATAATAATAATAATAATAATAATAATAATAATAATAATAATAATAATAATAATAATAATAATAGATTTCAAAAAGGCATATGACTCGGTTAAGAGAGAAGTTTCATATGATATTAGAATTGAATTTTGTATTCCTAAGAAACTAGTTCGATTAATTAAAATGTGTCTCAGTGAAACGTACAGCAGAGTTCGTATAGGTCAGTTCCTGTCAGATGCGTTTCCAATTCATTGTGGGCTAAAGCAAGGAGATGCACTATCACCTTTACTTTTTAACTTTGCTCTAGAATATGCCATTAGGAAAGTCCAGGATAACAGAGAGGGTTTGGAATTGAACGGGTCACATCAGCTGCTTGTCTATGCGGATGACGTGAATATGTTAGAAAATAATCCACAAACGATTGGAGAAAATACGGGAATTTTACTGGAAGCAAGTAAAGAGATTGCTTTGGAAGTAAATCCCGAAAAGACAAAGTATATGATTATGTCTCGAGACCAGAATATTGTACGAAATGGAACTATAAAAATTGGAGATTTATCCTTCGAAGAGGTGGAAAAATTCAAATATCTTGGAGCAACAATAACAAATATGAATGACACTTGGGAGGAAATTAAACACAGAATAAATATGTGAAATGCGTGTTAATATTCGGTTGAGAAGCTTTTGTCATCTAGTCTGCTGTCAAAAAATCTGAAAGTTAGAATTTATAAAACAGTTATATTACCGGTTGTTCTGTATGGTTGTGAAAATTGGACTCTCGGTTTCAGACAGTAACAGACATTAAGGGTGTTTGAGAATAAGGTTCTTAGGAAAATATTTGGGGCTAAGCGGGATGAAGTTACAGGAGAATGGAGAAAGTTACACAACGCAGAACTGCAGGCATTGTATTCTTCACCTGACATAATTAGGAACATTAAATTCAGACGTTTGAGATGGGGAGGGCATGTAGCCGAGATGTAGATAGGAGGATAATATTAAAATGCATTTGAGGGAGGTGGGTTATGATGATAGAGATTAGGTTAATCTTGCACAGGATAGGAACCGATGGTGGGCTTATGTGAGGGCGGCAATGAACTTCCGGGTTCCTTGAAATCCAGTAAGTATTATTATTATTATTATTATTATTATTATTATTATTATCATCAATCTCTATCATCAGTGC
The DNA here is from genome assembly GCF_040183065.1 of Periplaneta americana. Taxonomy (NCBI): domain Eukaryota; kingdom Metazoa; phylum Arthropoda; class Insecta; order Blattodea; family Blattidae; genus Periplaneta; species Periplaneta americana. The sequence goes on along the minus strand of NC_091117.1, from coordinate 188,546,716 downwards.
TATCATTTGTTTTTTTTTTTCTTTTTCTGTATTAGCTCGATGTTCTTTTAACCCTGTTAACCTTCTATAGGGCTTTAATTTAATTTGTATTATTTTTCCAGTGTTTGTGTTTTTTCTATTTATGTGTGCTATCTGGTAGGAAGGAAGACAAGGCCTTATGACGTGAATCCTGCCAGATTAAATTAATAAATTTCTAATTTTCTACTGGTGAGAATAAAAACACGACGTAACTGAAATGTTATGAAAACTCATAAGCATAACAATACTGACATACGAGTATATATAATTCAGGCAGTCGTTTAAACATACATTTGGAAACGTTAGCAGGAAAGTCACAGCGGGGAGGGACGGTGTTGTTATCGACATTCCATGGCACTGCGCTCTATCCCACTAAAAGGGGTTGGTCTGTTAATAATGTTTTCATTCATCTCTCGAATTGGTGTTATTTATTCCTGGCCTGAACATGAATCATATCTCCCGGTCACGTACGTAACAATAACAAGATGAACATAAATCCGCCTCAGTAATGACTGGATCAGATGTAGGTCAGATGATCAATTTCCGTGGCGACATAAATAACGTATAAGTAAACAGACTTGATAATTCAATAGGAATCGCACAGCTGGTCCGGACGCGAAAGTAAATAACAATCAAGCGGACATTCACTAAACTCCAACTGGTCCAGTGCTTCGTTATACAGAGTGTTCAGAATTCAGATCACAATGTCATGTTGTTTCTAACGCCTTCATGTATGATTCATTAAGCTAGCATTCTTTTTTTCTGGGATTATATCTGAATAATCCGGCGTTAGTGGCAACTACAGCAATACAATACTTCGTGTATAGCTCGCGCAAGAAGCGATTACCGAAAAGCAATTATGGCGTTGCTGTCTGTTTTGACCCAGAGTCCGTTTTGACGTGTGTATGTAGGCACGCCGAGGGGGGGAGAGGTACGGGCCGATGGAAGTACTCTCTCTTCCAAGAAGGTGAACAAATGAGGACATCACTGTGGAAATAAAGAACGTAGCAAAAGAAAAATTCGAAGCTAATTAAACGCGCAACATATTTTTACGAATGAAACAATAATACCGTGCGATACAAGACACGTATTCACATGCAATGGAACAAACTAAAGTCGTAATGTAACTATCACAACGCAAGACTGATTCTATCGATGTCATTTCTCTTCCGACTGTACTCTTGAATATCATTCAAGTTATCTCGTGACCTTTCCTGTCGCCCGCTCTTCCTTATTGCTTCGGAACCGGGAATCGAACGCAGGACCTTTAACTCTATGTGCTGAATGGTCTTATCAACTGAGCTATGTCTTACTTGCTATATGTTTCGTTAAATTATGGTAATTACTTAATTTTAACCCTTGTTTTCTCCGATTTTAATAAATGGCGCTTGGCCCACTATGACTCTGAGTACCACAGTTTAATGAAGATTGACATATCATTTAGCTTTAATATGCCTACTTCATATTAATTGCTATATATTTCGTTAATTTTAACCCTTGTTTTCTCCGTGTTTAATAAATGGCGCTTGGCCCACTATGACTCTGAATACCACAGTTTAATGAAGGTTGACATATCATTTAGCTTTAATATGCCTACTTCATATTAATTGCTATATATTTCGTTAATTTTAACTCTTGTTTTCTCCGTTTTTAATAAATGGTGCTTGGCCCACTATGCCTCTGAATACCACAGTTTCATGAAGATTGACATATCATTCAATTTTAATGTGCACACTTTATATTAATTGCTATATATTTCGTTAATTTTAACCCTTGTTTTCTCCGTTTTTAATAAATGGCGCTTGGCCCACTATGACTCTGAGTATCACAGTTTAATGAAGATTGACATATCATATAGCTTTAATATGCCTACTTCATATTAATTGCTATATATTTCGTTAATTTTAACTCTTGTTTTCTCCGTTTTTAATAAATGGTGCTTGGTCCACTACTCCTCTGAATACCACAGTTTCATGAAGATTGACATATCATTCAATTTTAATGTGCACACTTTATATTAATTGCTATATATTTCGTTAATTTTAACCCTTGTTTTCTCCGTTTTTAATGAATGGCGCTTGGCGCACTATGACTCTGAGTACCATAGTTTAATGAAGATTGACATATTATGATTTAGTTTTAATGTGTATACTTCATATCAATTGCTATATATTTCGTTAATTTTAACCCTTGTTTTTTCCGTTTTTAATAAATAGCCCTTGGCCCACTATGGTTCTGAATACCACAGTTTAATGAAGATTGACATATCATTCAGTTTTAATGTGCATACTTTATCTTACTTGCTATATGTTCCGTTAAATTATGGTAATCAATTTTATATTGTATGCTACGCTGATGATGTTTTGATGGCGGATACTGAGAATGACATGCAGAGATTATTAACTTATATACACGTAGATTCTATCTTGGTTGTCGAAAGTACAATATGAAAATATCACTAACAAAAACTAAACCAATGACTATAAGTTAACTCCCCTTAATATGTAAGTTAGAAATAGAAAAGAAAATGATTGAACAAGTGATGGCAATAATATATCTGGGTGTTGAGATAACCAGTTGGGACGCATTGCGGAATGAAGTTGTACATCAGGCCAATAAAGCAGCAAGAATAGCAGGCTGCATGGTTGATATTGTATGGAAAAGTAAATACTTAAATGAGGCTACTAAGACAAGAATTTATAAATCAGTAGTAGGCCTATGCCCAATATCGACCTATGCTTCTGAGACAAGAGCGGATACTTCTAGAACGAAACGGATTTTAGAGACAAATGAGATGAATATTTTAAGGAAAAACGTTCATAAAACTAGAAGGAACAAGGTTAGAAGTGAAGAAATTAGAAGACAGTTAAATATCCAAGCAATGGGTGACTGGGTGGATAGACGAAGAACTGAATGGAACCAAGATGTATCCCGCATGACATTGGATAGAACTGTAGGCGTAGCAAGGGACAGTTTACCTGTGGAGAGAAAGAGATCGCCTGAAAGACCGAAAAAGGGATGGAGAGACTCCTAATTTCTGAATGGAATAGGCTGTAGGTCTAGTATAACGAGAAGAAAAAGAAGAAAAAGACTTAATTTTAACCTATGTTTTCTCCGTTTTTAACACAGTAGAACCTCTATTATCCCTAGTAATGAAAGGGGTGGACTTAACGGTTAATCGAAAAAATCGGATAATCCGTACCATGAAATATTTTCGTAAATTTAGTGAATAATACATTTTGGTAAATTCTTCTATCGCCTTGTATTTAACATGCTAGATAGTGGATCACAGTTCACTAATTTAAGTCTCATTGTCAACGACGGGTTTTGAAGGGCAAGAAAACTCCTTGTAATGGCTGCCTGTGGAAAGTGAAGGTCTCATGTTGTAGATTTACATACTTTATACACTCCAAACTCGTATTCTGATGCGAGATGAACCACGCATTATTTACATTTTTTCCCCCCCAATACTTAGAACAACAAAATTTCTTTTGACACCCATAAAATACATTTTATACAGAAGTTATACAGTACCACAATTTGAATAGTAGACTATAATGTGTAAGTGTAATAACATTCTCTAGAAAAAAATAACGTGCTAATACAATGTACAGTAGGCCTACTTTATATGTTTCTGCAGAAAAAAAGCGAAGCAAAGACAGACGGATAATCCACCAATCGGTTAATAGGATGACGGATAATCGGGATTCTACTGTAAATAGGACTTGGCTCACTATGGCTCTCAACCCTTCAATTAGTTCTTCATGCACTCATTCTTCCAGTGAAGCTAATTATTTTTCATATAACTATTTTTCATTTATCTTCTTATACATTATTTATTCATTTCTTCATGTTCCCTTAATTAATTAGCAATTCACTCATCTTCATTGAAACGTTACTCCATTATCTTAGAAATGATTGAATTAGGCTATTTATGGACTAAATGCCACCTGTTAACCTTTCTCTCTAAAATAATATCTCCGACATTTTTACGCAATTTAAGTGACATTTGTTAACTTGCACAAGACCCTGACATCAGTGACGTCTCATCTTAGTAGTCCTTGCACTCGATAGAGTGTCACTGAAGAACACAAGAGAGTGCAGATAAATTGGCCTGGTGATATCTTGTTAGTCGTACTCGTAACTTGGTCATGACGCCACAGCATTTCAATACCGAAGTGTTTTTTGTGAGGATCCTCAAGTCATTCAGACTTTTCTCGGTGTATTCAGACCGGTTCTAAGTTCTCAAGTGCTGCACTTAAAGCTATGAAGTGGATACACTAAGCGCGTTCACTTGTGAAAATACTTGCCACGCCCACCAACCGAACTCCTCTTAAAGGGAAAGGGATCACTCACGGAAAAAAAACAAGTCTTCTCTTCTCTTCTCTTCTCTTCTCTTCTCTTCTCTTCTCTTCTCTTCTCTTCTCTTCTCTTCTCTTCTCTTCTCTTCTCTTCTCTTCTCTTCTCTTCTCTTCTCTTCTCTTCTCTTCTCTTCTCTTCTCTACCATGTTTCATTCCACGATGTGTCATCACTTCTATGGTCCATCCCAGGAATCTGTAGAGTGACTTGGTGCATATGGGGGCGGAGTCTATCTTTGCCGGAGTGTATTGCGGGCAGCATTAGCTCGAGTCCGCTAAGGGGTAAGATGTATGTATGTATGTATTTATTTACACTGCAAGTGGGCAAGCACCCGGTGGCAGTGGTATACACAATATAAACAATACACAATAAATTACAATGCACAATACAATTATACAATACACAATACAATTATATATACAATACAATTTAACACAATAATTACAATTAATAATAAAACATAAAATAACCTAATTTTACAATACAACCTACATATATATAGGCCCTACATAAGTTTCAATAATCTTTCACTTTACTCTCATCTCACTCACTTTAGTGGCACTATGACGCATTTCACTGACACTTTAGGACACATTTCACTGACACTATAGAACACATTTCATTGACGCTATAAATTATCACTGATCGGAACTATTCACTGCACTGTGAAACCATAACTTCACTGATTCACCTCGATTCACTGATACAACAGTTCAAATAAGACAAATAATTACACCCTTATGCATACTTATAAACAGAACTACATTAAGCTAAACATTTCTAGTCTAAGGCCCTCTTACACGCTATTTCTAAATAATTTACAATTCAAACCAAGGGAGTAACTTGTCAGGCTAAATAAATATATGTCACCTTAAAAAATTAAATGTTAAATGTCACCTTAATTTTAATTTTCGCTTTATACACAACTTTTTAAGTTATTCTTGAATCTCCTTATGGAAGGACAGCTCTCAAAGACCGCTGCAGGTAGGTCATTCCAATCATTTATAGTTCTATTTAAAAATGAGAATTTGCCTACGTCCGTTTTCTGTTTCCTACATTTGATTTTAAAATCAACCTACCATAGTACCATAGTACGTTGGCTTTTCTAACCGAGCCGTTATGTCTACTCATGCTTTCTGACCTAGATGTGCTCTATACAGTGATGTTATTCTAGTAAAATGATGCTCGTGATTGAAAGTTCAGATAGAAATGATCCCTTCCCTGCAAGCGATTGGGAGTTTCGTTCAAACAATGCCTCCTCCCAGAACGGCTATTGACCCTCGCCCTCCCACATACCACTTGCGCAGAGGTCTTATTTCGTCGTTCTACTCTACAGATTTCTGGGACGAACCATAGGATTTTCTGTTCCTTACTTTGTCTTCGACTCTGCGTCAGTTCTCTTTTTCAACGTGGAAGACTGACTGTGGGACAGGATTTATACAAGGTGTTCTGTTTTCACTGCCACCGTTTCTGCACGTTGACTTGTAATGGATTGTGATTTTGAAAGAGTTATTAAATTAAGATCTGTTTAATTCTAATTGACTGCAGCCAACATGAATGCCAATTTTAACTCTTAAATTGGCAAAACTTCATTTCTCACACTAGTTTATTAAACCGTGTCGGACTGTAAAGACAACTATCGCAATGTCCATATTTTATATGTTGTACAATATTATAGTGCCGTATTGTGAAATTTTAATTTTCCTATCAATTCTTTTTCTATTGTTCTATTAAAACTAGTGGCTGCTGCAAACTAAGTTCATCAGTCGTTCAAATAAACATTTTTCAGATTTATTTTCAATGAAGAATACCAGACATTCTGAAAGTTATTTCCTTCCATAATAATGAATGAAACTCTCTCTCGAGCCAATACTAAAGAGAACCACGCATATAAATATCTACACCACACCGCCATTAAATATATGAAAAAGACCCAACCCCACTTGATTAATAACTATAAAAATATTTGATTTTTAATAATATTATTATCTTACGTAAGTTTTATAGCTTCCAGTAACGTATACTATAAATACTATATAGCCGCCACTCAGTAAAATATAGACATCAAAATCTAATTTAAGTTATTCTCTACATCTACTTAAATAACCCCAAAACGTTTCACTTTCATATCATCAATATAGCATTAATATGTATAATTAATGAAAAATAGTCACATCATGGCATTAACTACAATAATATTTCATTTCTAATGGTAATAATGTCATCAAACCACCTCAAGTTTTGTAGTTTTTAATATTCAATACACAGCTGTACCCAGAAAATTACACATCACAGAATCGAACCTGTAAATTATTTTTAGTAAGTTAAGTTTTTAATAACCAATTTAATTTGAGCTCTAAATATGTCAGCATTCTTGCAGATCATGGCCTTCGTGTAATATTGTTTACTGTAGTGTGTGTTTTGTTTTATTCTGAAATGCAATTAGTTAGTGATGACAGATGGATTTTAGAGAATAGGAAAATTATGTTGAAAAATTGATATTTCACTGAAAACTACTGTTTTTCTGAAAAACTTTGAGTTCCAAACTTCAAAATGAGGGGTCATTTATTAAAATCCGTTGAGCCGTTTTCCCGTAATTTCCATTACCAGTTCAAATTATATATATATATATATATATATATATATATATATATATATATATATATATAGATTATAGCATATAGCCTATTAACCTGTTGTATCCTATAGGATACTTTGCGAATTCAAGGATTAAGAAAGATTAAGCTAGGTAGACAAATTTATGGTCGTACTAATAGTAGCAGCAACGGTAATATACTTTCTTTTTCTCTTTTCAGATAGTCACAAGACTGAAGACTGAAGAAATTATCGGTAAGTGATCCCTTTTCATAATATGACATAAATATTCACTATCTTCTTTAAGGGCAGGAGGATCCCTTACGGAGGAAACGACTGGAGTATTCTCGTATTTTGGGCATGGCTAGCGATTGAAGATGAGAAGAAAGCAAAAATTATTCCGCGTTTTCAGTAATTGTGTTACAATGTAAAAAAAATATATTTCTTTGTCTCTTCTCAAGGCAGTATGTTATTGCCCTAATACGACTCCAAATTGGCCTGTCTAAATTTTGTAAGGTCGATCTATATTTTTCTATTTCATCTAGGTCTCTAATTCATGATTCGTTTGGACAGTCTTTCACTAGATATTCGATGCACGTGGTCTAGCTATTGTTTGTCTGAAATAATTAATTTTAATTGATGCTAAGTGTGTTATTTTTAATTTTACGTAAACGTGTGATCTCCGTTATTGACCTTAAAAATCTAATCTCTGCAGCTCATAACCTACATTTCTTTTGCATATTATCATTCAACCTTTATAAAAATTGATGTAGTCATCGTTTTATAGAATTTCATCATATTTTCTTTCCTTGTTTAATTTTTGTTGTAGCACATAACTGATTAAAACGTTCAATTTTATGTGGAGTATACAAAGTGAACTGTAAGTAATGTCATAAATTTCAAAGGATTATTTTTTTTAATGTTTAAAACAAAATAGTTTAATAAAATTGAAGGGTTCAGAACCACAGTGGGCCAAGCGCCATTTACCAAAACCGTAGAAAACAAGGGTAAAATTAAGTTACTATCATAATTCAATGGAATCATATAGCAAGTAGTCCACACCTGTGGAGTAACGGTTAGCGCGTCTGGCCGCGAAACCAGGTGACCCGGGTTCGATTCCCGGTCGGGGCAAGTTACCTGGTTGAGGTTTTTCCGAGGTTTTCCCTCAACCCACTATGAGCAAATGCTGGGTAACTTTCGGTGCTGGACCCCGGACTCATTTCACCGGCATTATCACTTCATCTCATTCAGACGCTAAATAACCTAAGCTGTTGACAAAGCGTCGTAAAATAACCTACTAAAATAAAAATGTAGCAAGTAGTATAAAGTGTACACATTAAAACTAAATGATATGTCAATATTCATTAAACTATGGTATTCACTTAACTTTAACCCTTGCTTTCTCCGTTTTTAATAAATGGCGTTTGGCCCACTATGGCTCTGAACCCTTCAATTTTGCTCGTTTCTGCTTCCTTTTCGAGACAAAAATTGTTTTACATTAAACATTTCATATGGTGTTCTGGGAAAGCCATTGATTTAATTCCCAATATTCTCAGTCATTTTAAGAGAGTAGTGTATTATGATAATAAATTACTGAAAGAATATTGGTTTTGTCCTTTAAATGTGCAGAAATTTGTTTCGAAGAAATGTAACATTGCAAAATTCCTTTTCAGAATGAAAAGTTACACTTGTTCGGATCAAATTTCTGCAAATTTAAAGAACAAAATTAAAATACTTTCAGTCATTTATCATAATACAATTCTCTCTTAAATTGACTGATTATAAATCAATGGCTTTCCCAAAACACACTAAGAATTGTTTCATAAAAAAATATCTCGGAAAGGAAGCAACAACTGGAAAAATTGTAATAAGTTTTTTAGTTTGAAATATCTCAAAGAATAACCCCTGAAATTACTGACATTTCTTACGGTTCATCCTTACATAATCGGTACCTTAGATAATTATAAACATGTCATACCTCAGTTTTTTTGTCATATATATTTTTGCAGGAAAGATAAGAGTTTCGAAAATATCATAATGTAGTATGAGACTAAAGAAAACTAGGAACCGCTCTGACGAGAATTCAGATCAGGCTGGCCCAGCCTTACAGTTTGCAAACATGTTAAATTAGAAGTGTTATTTATGATGCAACTTATTTCTACCTTACCTGGCTTCAGCAGACAATGCACAAAGAAGATTTTAACGTGGCAGTATCAGTTAGCATTCCCATTAGCTGAAACTTGAGAACTGAACACAGAGAATGCAGTAAGATCTGTACAGTAGTTAACAGCACAGCCAGGCAATCACCACTGCCTTCTGCTTCCGGTAGCTTCCTACCTACTCCTCCTGCCTCTTCCTCCTCTTTTCCATCTCCATTCTCTTCATTTGCTACTTTTCTCTTCTCTGTCTCTTACCTGTTCTTGTCCTTTTATTCTACATCTTATTTTTCTGATAATCTTTCTCTATTTTTATTCTCCCTTATTCTCATATAACTAATTTTCCTTATCCTATTTCCTTCTTCTAATGTTTCAGCTTTTTCATCAATTTTCTGTTTTACAGTTTTGCTTCCTTTTTCAACATTCTTATTTATTAACAATATAGTCAATATGATTTATCTCATATGATAAGTCATACAGAAAGTTATTACTAAATATGAATATTTGTTAATTTTTTTATTTAATTTTTAACTCTATTGTTTATCCAATTAGAATAAATACAATAACAGAATATGAATATTGAAAGTATTACATCGACTTATCGGAAATTTCACAACGAATTGTAACTTTTTACTTCTCACGCTCTTCTCACCAGCTCCCTCTTCACTCTTCCCTCCTCTCTCTCCGCTCTTCTCTCCTTCACCCAATCTGCTCTCCTCTTCTCTCTCTCAGCTCTCCATTCATTCTCTTTCTGTTCTTACTGTTCTCCAACCAGGAGATTAATCGTGAAAGGAATATGCTTACTATTGCTTCATCTATTGGAGCGAAGTAGATAGATAATAGTACCGTTATAACGTCAGTTTAAAAACCATGCGCTCTCTTGCATATGTTATTTCCTGTATGGAGGGATTAAAAGACCAGGAGTTTAACCGTGATCTAATTTTGTAACTAGGGTAGTATAAGTATGTGTGTATCAGTGTTATCGTTTGTGCTTTGAGAGTTAGCCAATGGAGATGAGTGTACCCGCGTATGTGACCTTATGACATCTTATGACATCAACATTCATTCATAGCGTTATCCCGCTGCGTCTCATTCCCCTGAGACTTTCTTCGGGTTTGAGTACAGTATCTCCTTCTTTCTCTCTCTCCACTCTCTCTTTCCCTCTCCTCTCTTTTTTCTGTCAAGTCCTTCCCTTTCTCTTCTCTGTTTTTCGCGCTCCTCTTCTCTTCTTCTTTTCTTTCTTTTCCTCTTTTCTCCGTATCTTTTCTCCTCCTCTCTCCTCTCATTGTCTCCCGCTTTCCTCTCTTTTACTCCACTTCTCTCCTTCTCTTTTTCTTTTCCTCTTATACTTCCCCTCTCATTTTCCCTTCCTTTCACCTCACGACACGACACGACACGACACTCTTCTCTTCTCTTCTCTTCTCTTCTCTTCTCTTCTCTTCTCTTCTCTTCTCTTCTCTTCTCTTCTCTTCTCTTCTCTTCTACATATTTACTTCGTTTCCTTTACTTGTCATTCACTTCCTCTTCTTATCTAATAATTTTATTTTTATTCCTTTTTCGCTCTTCTTCCTATTCTTGTTAAATCTTTCTGCCTATTCTCTATACTTTTATTCCATATTTTTTCTAATTATTTTCTCTCCTTCTTCTTGCTCTTTTTCCCCTTCTGGTTGTACTTCTCCTTCCAATCTCTATCCTCTCTTCTTGTCCTCTTATCTTCCTCTGTTTATTTTGTGCTCGTCATCACATTATCTTTATTCACCACAACTCACAACTACACCCTTTTCTACCTTCCCTTCTTTTCCTTTTGTTTTTTTTCTCCTCCCATTTCTACCTTCTACTTCTTCCTATTTCCTCTCCTACTCCTTGTCCGCTCCATTTTCTTCGTGTTTTTGTTCTCCTCATTTTCATATTTACTCTTTCTGGGGGTGCTAGAGTATTTTTATATAAAAAGTATTATTATTATTATTATTATTATTAATTGTCTTTTGTTTCTCTCTTTTCTGTTCTTTTCTCTGTTTCTTCCTTTCCTCTGGTTTCTCATCGTCATCCTTCTACTTTCCATGCTTTCCTTTTATAAGCGTTGACAAACATGTCTTCAGTATCATCAGAATCGAACCCGTATTCCTTCATTCGACATTCATCCCTTCGCCAACTGAGGTAATCCGATTCCTGCAATAGTTGTTACACACTGTGCATAATATGCAGATAATCTTTTCGTGAAGTAGGCTACAGTCTGTATCAAGGCAGTGAACGATCGCAAGCGCGGAGTGTTACCAAATGACGTCTGAGAGCTTTCCTGTGTCCGATCAGTCGATTGGCATTCCTTGCCACTCGCGACCGGAAAATGGAAATGACCGCGTGTAATAAAATTTGAATTCTGCAGCTGACAGGCACTCAGCTCTTCGTAATGGAAAACAGCGGCACAGATGTTCGACTGGAGAGAGTGATAAGCCGGCAGTGGTGTAGTAGATTTACAACCAACAGTACTGAGTTCGAATCCAGTCTCGTACTTCATGTTGGGTCAATCAGTTAACTGACGTTCCCATGCTACTAAAGAAGGGCTGGACTTCGATTTCTAGAAGAATTTTTTAAGTTTGTGGTTGAAAGCGATAGTGGTGCTGATTCTGTCTGAAGATACCTATGTTGTCTTGTTGCAGTAAAAATAATGGGGATGATAATGTAGAGTTCATAAAGAAACAATACATTTCAGTAAACCGCGGGAGTGCGGGCTCTTTACCGTCAAGTTAAGTATGACTGGAGCGTTCCGTGGCGAGTGTAATGAACTCTCAGGTAAGCAACTCACTATGCGTGCTTCAGAAGTACAGTTTTGAGTATATGAATTGCATACATACAATAATCATACATTTCGTACTTATGTAATTGATGCGATATCGACGGAATTTTGCAATCCGTGCGCCAGACAAGTTACAGTAAATGCACCATATTGGGATACCGCTCTTTAAGTTGTTTTGCTGCCTTAATAATATATAGATCTGCATCAGGGACAAAAAGAAGTACATTATTATATTTAATCCTTTCCGGCCATAAAAGGCTCACAGCCTTATAAAAAGTTTGGACAATAGTTGCATGGTTTACCTTTTCCAGTTTCTCTGAAGTCAGCACAAATTTTTTCCCTTCACTGTTCTCGGAAAGTATACTGACCACCACATTTGCCACATATCTACCACTTACGTCTGTAGACTGATCAACTGAAACCCATATATTTTCTGATCGTTCACGCTTTCACGAATTTTGGCAATCGTACTCTGGTACGAAATTGGTAAATATTCTTTACGTGTTGTTGCTTCTCCTGAAATATGTTGATTTGTGTATTTTTCCAGAAATGATCTAAAGTGGGGATTGTCTAAAGTTCTGAATGGAATGTCTGTGTGTACCAACTTGTCACATAAGTCTATATATTGAATTGTGACCGACTATTTGAACTCGATTGGTTCTTGTTTGAATTGCGTTCAACATTTTCCTCGTGTTCTTTACTATTACAGTGTCTTTCAAAATAGTACTTCTTAGTTCGTAATAATCTGAAATTACACACAACACATACAACAATTTCTCCTTCTATAATAACCTAAAAACATCGCATCCGAATTGTTCTACTAAATTATTTAGTATTGCACTTCGTGAACGAGTTGTTTTAGGTATTGTAATGTGTGTAATTTCACATACGCAACTCTTCAGTATGTTTCGGGTTCGATGCACGTAATAGTACGGCGAAAGGCGAGAGAGACTTACGTCATACTCTATACCCGCCTGCATAGTGAACTGCAATCGCCGTATTAGGGCCCGCACTCCCGCGGTCTACATTTCAGATTTTAAACTTTTTTTTGTTTTAGATTAAGTACTATAGAGGTAGAGATAGAGAAGATTGTTGCCAGCGCAGTCTATTGATTAAAACTGGTACTACTGCAATAATTCATATCGAGACAAAGACTAGAACTGCCTTGAGAAAAAAAAAACTTTTCTTATATTAATTACCAGAAATTATACTTTAAACTATCAGCGTATTTCAAATCTCACCGGACCGGTGGACAACAATGACGTCACGCTTCTGCGAAATAGGAATAAAATTGCTGGAAGGTTCGGTGGCTGTCATGGCGGCTGTACAAGTTATCGTCTATGCTACGCTAGCAAGATTTTGTGAAATTTCCATACTGTCATCTCGTTCAAAGAAAAGAGAGCATAAACAATTTAGTTCTTGAACCAGTAGAAATATCTGGTCCGTTGACATGTTCGCTCAAAAGCCATTAACATATTGTTTTTACGTTGTGCTCATTACAAACAATACAGCAGAACACACCGAAATGACACAACAGTGCACGATGTCATTCGTCTGGTAATTCCCGCCCTATACAAAAACCAATCAGATTCACTGATGGCGGCTGATGGAGACTGCCACCACCGCTGCAAGCTGATGGCACCGGTGCGACACCGGTGGAGCATCAGTGACATCATTGTTGAAATTCGGAACACCGTGATGCCATCAGATTGCTCAGCGCTGAGATTCGGAATACGCTCTATCAGAATTGTACGGTACACGGTAATATAACGAAGTTCACAAATATATGAGCTGTTGAGAGCAAAAGTGGTGTAAGTCAAAATGGTTAATGAGGGTTAAAGTAAACATTCTGTAAAATACAGCGCAAAGTAGCAATTAATAATCAATTTATTTCACTATTAGTAGTCACTGGGTAGCACGAAGGACATATTAATTGCTACTTTGCGCTGTATTTTACAGAAATTTTACTATAAACCTCATTACCCAATTTTGACTTACACCACTCCTACTCTGAATGGCTCATATTTTATTAATATTTGTGTTGGCAATCTGAACACAGAGAAATGTTATATGATTTTATCACTGAAGACTGAAGGTTTTTTTGTACTTTAGGATTATAAACAGTCTTCGTCGTTAGTAAAAATCGTGCATAATGTGACCCATTATTGTACTAGTGCTGTAAAATATTATCATTCCAACTAAAACGTCTTGACTTCTGTTATTATGACAGCATAATTTGAGACATAAATTTAACATGATGAAACGATTTGCCGTGCGATAATATTTTATACATCATTGTTGTCTTAGCAACCCTTTCTTCATAGCCATGATATCAAACTACCCATCATTACAAATTTGACGTTATTTCTTTATTAATTGTTTTATAATGCTTTCGTACAAAAATTAACATATGAAACACGTTCATAATGTTATACAGTTATTGCATTCGTCAAAATTAAGGAACTTTCCGCGCTAGTTTCCTAAACATTGGTTCATGGAATGAAATTATTTATTATGTGTTTGCCGTCTAAAATACACTATCTACCAAAAAGTAATTGGTCATTGTTTTTTCTCCTTTAGAACCTCGTGGTATCAACTCTTGTTGCTATAACAGCAGCCACCCTGTCAGTCATGCTCTCCACTAGTTTGTGTAGGATATCCACTGGAATACGTCGCCATTCCTCCTGTAACATGGCATTCAGAAAGACAATGGAAGTTGGCTGCATCTCCCGAGACCTCAATCGCCGGTCCAATTCGTCGCAAAGGTGCTTAGTGGGATTGAGATCAGGACTCTGTGCAGGCCAGTCCAACCGATGAACATTATTGTCTGCATACCACTGCATAGTAGCCGCCGAAACATGGGGCCAACTTCCATTGTCCAACTGAGTGCCATGTTGCAAGAGGATGGCGACGTATTCCAGTGGATATCCTACACAAACTAGTGGAGAGCATGCCTGACAGAGTGGCTGCTGTTATAGCAACAAGAGGTGGTACCAGGAGTTTCTAAATGGGAAAAACATTGCCCAATTACTTTTTGGTAGATAGTGTAGCTTTTCAAATACTAAGTGAAATTTATTCACTAAGTTATAAGCCCATGTTACATAGATGAACGTTTTCGGCAATTGTTTGCCATCTTCAGATCATTTATGTATGAATGTTACAATATATGAACACTTTACAAAATTAGAGTACAAACAATGTCAAGGCTAAAATCAGTTAACATATAAAATAGTTAAAATATATAAAGAATAATTTCTGATAATTAATAAGTTATTAAAAATTTAACAATAAAACAATGAAGAAAATTAGCTTCCATTAATTTCTTGTAACTAGCTCATCCCAATTTCAGTAAATAAAATTTACAAAATTATAACATTACTAATTTCTCTTTATAAATATATGACATACATTTTTTCTTGGCATGGCATTGCGTACAATACACATCAATCCTTCTACCTGAAAATACGTAAGGCCCTAAGTTATTTAATAGCCTAAATTTTACATATCTTGCTGAAGCTTGTTGTTTTGAACTGAGATTGCAATGGGTCCTTATTCTATTCAGCCATTCAAATTATTTGACCTCTTTTTTAAACTACAAAGACTATTTAGAATTTAGAGATGATGACAATAGCAAAAATATATAAATTATAAATTGAGGGACTCGGACGTAAAACATGGTAACTGACATTTCGGTTGAAAATGTGATATGTATCGTATAATGTGATATTTTACATTGTGTCTAATTCAGTAGTTAGTTTTCCAGCTTCTCAAAAGATGACAGGGATATACAGATTTTACTTTCCTCGTAAATGTACAAACTAGAGAGCTCTCGCTCGCTGTGTTCGTTGGATTTATCTTCGAGTCTCGACTCGTCATTCTCGTGCGCTTCGAGTCTCGTTCATCATTCTCAAAATAGCATTAATTGGTAATTTTTAATAACATACATCATTTAAATAGGGGAGAGTCGGGTAGTATCGGACATCGAGTAATATCGGACAGTGAGTTTCTTTCATCTACTAGACGATGATAGTACCTGATTGACATGGTTACGTTTCTGTGATGTCGCATAGAGAAACGTAACCATGTCATTCAAGTACTACCATATGGTGGTAGATGAAAGAAACGCACTGTCCGATACTACCCGATGTCCGATACTACCCGACTCTCCCCTAAATAACATTATAAATGTTTAAATGAGGCAAAAAGACAAAACAGAACAATATCTTAGTTATCAAAATGTTCTGGTTCTATTATATTACGTATGGTCATATAAATAGAAAAAAAAATCAATTCTCAAATAAATCTGCATTTCTAGGAAAAATAGAACATGACATTAATATCTTTTTACTTGAGATTGCACACTTGATCTTAAACATATGAAAAGAAAATTCCTAGTCTTTTAATAAGGACCTAGTAATTAAATAAAGACTGGGGAACGAATTGTTATACACTGAAAGGTAGAGACGTTTCAAATAGGCTACTTGATTGTTTATACATATATAACAGTTGCTTCTATGCCCAAGGTTGCGGGTTCGATCCCGGGCCAGGTCGATGGCATTTAAGTGTGCTTAAATGCGACAGGCTCATGTCAGTAGATTTACTGGTATGTAAAAGAACTCCTGCGGGACAAAATTTCGGCACATCCGGCGACGCTGATATAACCTCTGCAGTTGCGAGCGTCGTCACATAAACCATAAAGAATCTATAACAGTTGCCAAAGTAGATAAAAGTTCAGTCAGGTATAAACAACTGTGGCGATTCAAGGCTGCTTGACTTCGGGAACTTCGGGAGTCATCAATATCGAGTCTCGGAACACTCACAACCAGTCTTTAAGTTAAGGACGCGACGTAATACATCATTGTCGTGCGGGTTTTCGGCTTTGAGCGCGCTGTTAGTCTCGCTTTCTCCATCGTTATGTTGTTATGTTTTATTTAACGACGCTCGCAACTGCAGAGGTTATGTCAGCGTCGCCGGATGTGCCGGAATTTTGTCCCGCAGGAGTTCTTTTACATGCCAGTAAATCTACTGACATGACCCTGTCGCATTTAAGCACACTTAAATGCCATCGACCTGGCCCGGGATCGAACCCGCAATCTTGGGCATAGAAGGCCAGTGCTATAGCAACTTGCCAACCAGGTCGACTCTCCATCGTTGTTCATCTCTAGTAGGCCTACAAACTATTGCATGTATAATATTTATCTACCTAATAACTTCAAAACACTAAAACGTCACTTACCATGTTTTATTTCCGAACTACTCAATTGATGATGTCAACACAATCTGAAATGGATGAAGAAATTCTGCATTGAAGTAAGTTGATGTAATTTGAGTAGGAAAAGTTCGGAATGGGAATATAAATAAGGAGAACATTTAAGGGAAAACGCAAGAGAAAATACGATTGTCCAACAAGATAGGCCTATGGCTTCATCAGACATAAATCCGTGCTACAAGTCAGTAGTCTAATATCATCCCTTCCATTCTCAGTGATTCCAATGTATGATGAGGTGAATTCTGTGTTTTGTATTTTCTCTGGGTCTGACGAAATCCCTGACTCAGGATTGTAGATGAAACAACGTGATGCAAATCACAAATCTAATTCCACATTCCTCTTCAAATATTTCCGTAGCCTCGGATGGTAACATTGGAAGCCACTGAAAACGGATGGAACTGAATTATTGAGTCATCAATCGAAGATTATAATGCTAATCTTGTCTTGTTACGCCAATGTGAAAACATACGCTATTGAACCTTTGCCCTAATTGCGAGGGGATAGAAATTAACTGAGGGGTTAGGGTGGTGAAAAGGGGGGTGGTTCTGCTGCCGTGAACGGAGATTACAACTAAAACCTACAAAAGCTCCGCTACAAATCACTGTGATCGTCTGTAATGGGATTGGTTTAAAATATTTTTGAAATTCATTGGAACCTGTTCCGCAGTCTAAAGAGAAATAAATGTAGAGCACGCATAACATATTTTCACAGTCTAGTATAGGTACAGTCGCGAAGCTCAGTACGTAGTAAATATGCAATCATTAGATAGTTGCTCACCACTAGGATCGCTAATATCGCCTCATTACAGGCAATGCAAAATAGTACCGTCACAGTCTATTGTTTCTAGCACCCTCAAAACTCAAGCTTCGTGACTGTATATAGTAGACTGTGATATTTTGCTATACCACTATGGTAGGCAGAACAGGCAAATAGCATTCAAGTTGAGTCAGGAGGAAAGGTACATGGTTTGAGGGCTGATAATATTGGTGATTCTGAACAAAAAAGTTTATATGAACATATGTCCTATTCTTAACGGTTTCGGAGAAAACTAAGGCCGGGTGCACACAGAATTAGACGCGTTACGACGCTTCGTTTTGCTTTACAACGTCTCGCGACAGCTTCACATGGTCTGGTCGCGACAATTGATTCGCTGGCTGTGTGGGTTTGGAAAACTGGCCTAGGCTAGAAAATGGCGTCAATGAAAGAAGGCTGCCTATCTTAGAAATTCTATTGTATTTGGTTATTATTTCCTAAGGATGCCTAATAAACCTAAAAATCTATAGGACTGACAGTCTTAAAATTAAATACTAAAAAAAGTCCCGTCGCTCTTATTTCCGGCAGCCAATCACGTTGCAAGTCGGCTACATTTAAACATGTGCGTCTTTTCATTCGCTGTTGATTTCATTATGAACTTCCTAAGGCTCTATAGATACTGGGTATAATCGTCCGCCATTTTCGTTCTTTCCTTGCCGTTTGCAGCAAGCAGACGAGAATTTACAACAGTACAAATTTTAATTCCGCGCTCTTTTAGGTGTATTTTTTTATAATAATAATAATAATAATAATAATAATAATAATAGAATCAAGGGTAACAGTCGACTTAGAGCCATGCAGCTGAATACTTCGGTAATTAAACCTTCAATAAACAGTGCAACATTTGATCCACATACATTAACGTTATAGTCAACAATTGATTTCGTTAGGTATACGAAAGCTATCTCAACATTCACTTAGCTATTTATTTTTAAGTTTCTCACATTAAAAATTATAACGAGAACGTAGTCGACAGATTGAATTTTTTTTCCGGCAGCGAGTTCCACAAAGCGCGGGGCCTGGGGTGACCGTCCCACTTGCCCCGCCGAAGGACCGGCCGTTCTATGAGAATCCACAGTTCTAACAGACCTAAGTTGTTACTCTGCAAACTGAGGTCCGCGCATATGTTACTCCTAGTAACTGGGAAACTAGTACGGTACAGATTTCGAATAGGAATCACTTTTAAAAGTAATTCTTTCTAAACATTTCTCTCGCGTTGACTCCCATCTAAAGTTAAAAATAGAAAAACTTTTGAAGGTGTCAATGTCTATTTTGAACAGGACGCTTCGAAGTTAGTAATCTTTCTCCCTTCCCAAAAAAACATTTTGATTTCGAATTTTTTCTATGCTTTCCTTAGATATTTATCTATGAAACCTAAAATTTACAATGCGATTATCATAGGTGCTACGACGTGATAATGTTTAACGGTGCGGAAAATAGCGTCGTCTGCTAACCGCAACTCGCAATGAAAGAACTAAAATGGCGAACGATTATATGTACCTACTCTTTATAGAACCTACTCTTACTAGGACGTAAGCAAAGAGGCGGAGCCACGCCGGAAATAATAGCGACGTGACTATAGTAATGTAGTGCACAAAGGTTATTTTTTATGCTTATGACTACTTCACGACTCACAATAAAGAAAAATAGTATATTAAATCAATAATGAGTGATAGTATAGAGTAGAGAAATAGGCCAACTACAAATTATTATAATAATCCGTGGCGCTACAGCCCGTGACCGGCTTCATGCCCACGTGCCGAAGCAGAGGTGGACGATCATCCAACCAGAATGGAGGTATCGTGTGGTTAGCACGATGATCCCCCAGCCGTTATAGCTGGTATTCGCAACCGGATTTCGCTACCTATCGTAGCTCCCCAAGTGCATCACGATGCTGGGTGGGCACCGGTCCCATACACTGGCCTAAATTTCTTGAGAAAATTTCTTCCCCCATGAGGACTCTAACCAGCGCGCATTCCGTAACGCGAGTCCTAGGCGACTACAAATTATTATCAATATTATTATTCACCTGATGCTTTCATCTCATTTGTAATTTCTGACATATGTTTAGAAACCACATTATTGCCGTGATGTTTCAAAGATTTTACAGAACGTATATTTCCTATACTAAAACACCTAATTTATCCGCATCGAGCTCCATTATGAATAATGTGCACTACACAACAATATATAGTATTTTTTGTAGATAGTGAAAGCATGCAATCTTAGCAACTACTAACGCATGCGCAGTACACTACAGCTATCAGACAGTCTCCTCGCGACGAACTTCTAGCAGTCATTCGATGTTGTCTCTCCGTGTCTCCTCGAGCCTGCTAGCGCCCGTCGCGCCGCGTCTGATTCTGTTTGCATCACATAATAAGAAATCAATGGGAGACAAGTACCATGAGACAAAATGGCGCGTCGCTCCGCGCCGCGTCTGATTCTGTGTGCACCCGGCCTAATGGAAACAATGAAGTGATAGTAAATGAAAACATTGTTACCTTATGTTCTGTTTAACTGTGTACTTTTCTTTTCAGAGCATGTTCAAACTTCATTGCACTATGCAGTTCTTGTATACAGCTGCTGTGTTGCTGATCTGAGATGATTCGGACATTCCTTTACTTGAGCACAAACATTTAAAATGCGAGTGAGAAGTTCTTCCCTTGTTTCTACATTGCGTTTGTAGACTTCACTCTTAAGCCAACCTCACACGCAATAATCCAATGGAGTAAGGTCGGGTGACCTCGGTGGCCAAGAAATGGCCCCACCGCCCAGGATACGTTTCATTGATCCTACTACAACCTAATATCGCTTTGGTTGCATCCGCATGTGAGTGCTGATAAAGGACATGAGACTGACGCCCGTGATTTTCAAAAAGTTGTCTGTCAAATACTGTTTCAGTAGGTTATTTTACGATGCTTTATCAACATCTTAGGTTATTTAGCGTCTGAATGAGATGAAGGTGATAATGCCAGTGAAATGAGTCCGGGGTCCAGCACCTAAAGTTACCCAGCATTTGCTCATATTGGGTTGAGGGAAAACCCCGGAAAAACCTCAACCAGGTAGCTTGCCCCGAACGGAATCGAACCCGGGCCACCTGGTTTCACGGCCAGAGTGCTAGTCATTACTCCACAGTTGTGGACGTCAGATACTGTTAAAACAGGTCATATGTTTATATAATACTTTTTTGTTCAGAGTCACCAATATTATCACCCCTCACACCATGTACCTTTCCCCTTGACTCACGCTGTATACGATAGTTGTTCTTAAGATCATCCGGATAATTTTTTATTCTTCTGCTTGAAGTATTGAAACGGCACTTATTTCTACTGTGAAGAATCAGGATTTGCTTTCCATCTCAGTGCTTTGTTAATTACAACTTCATATTTACTGTAGTGAATATTTCATGAATTTAATTATTGTGAATATTTGCTTGCACATTTGGAAAGAAAACCGGTCATTTCCAAAATAATATATTTTTCAGGAAGTAGAAAAAACTGTATCGAGCCTTCACTTTACACCAA